>NW_022198046.1:2162452-2225605 GCF_009176525.2 Contarinia nasturtii | reverse complement strand
ATATTCCGTATAAAATGGCATTCGCATATAGTAAAATGCCCCTTGATTCAACTATGTGTTAAACAGAGTACTTGAACGATACGCAAACAAATTTTCATTTGGAATCGTCTACGCATTTCCATCAATGAACTAGTTATATGATGGATATGGCAGTTTTCCGTGAAATTAATTCATAACTCAATAAAATGACTGTCTGTTTCATTGAATTCCAAATGTTACTCGATGAAATTTCAACAAGTTTCATTGAGTTATATGATATTCAAGGATAGTTAAGCATTTATATTCAATTATTCTGAATAAGAGCAATCGCATTAAATTTCTATTATGAAGCTCATTTTACATGCGGCTGTTTGCAGTTGAGCAAATTTCCCCTTATTTAAGAGAGAAATTTTAAGAGATTTATAATGAATTTTGACACTCTATTTATTATTTAACAATGAAACACTGACAACCAAGAAGTGAAGAACGATACAATATAAGTAAACAAATCTCAAATTAGAACATCAATTGCATTTTTAATTACATCAACTGGATGTTATGTAAACATTAATTCTTAGTGGTTTACTCGAAACCACTTTAATGATGTTTTTTTATAAAAAAAATTCCGAATTTAATCAATTCGTATCAAATTTGATAGCTGAGTGATGTTTATTGATTTCAATTCAAAAAAAGCATATCTCATCGGTCGGCTGTGCATCTATTTAATAAACACGCATCAGATATGCATTGCCATTTAGTTCCGGTAAGTTATTTAAGAACTATATTTTAAGCTGGATCTATGAAAAATAACAATAAATGATTCAATTTTATCAACACTTTGTCAATTTGACAATGAATGAATGAAACGCGCCAATTCAAAAATGTATATTTGTATCCATTGTAAAAGAAATTCATCAAATTGCACAAATGTACGTCTTTTTTCTCGTCTACATCAATGCACAGCCTCTGTATTTTTTCTCAAAATCTGAAGGTGGTTCATTTGGTACACATCCAATTATACAACTTTGCTTGGCTGGAACATCTGGTATCGTTTGCGAATGATCGGTTAGCTCTTGTGGCTCTTCTGCTTCCAACCCGGCTGATTCAGATGGATTCAAATATACTGGTGGCGGGGAACCTACCTATTTTAATACACATGGAATTAACTTCACATTTCTCAAGAAATAAAACATATTACCATTTCATTCTCATAATATTCGGATGTTTCACGAGTCGATTCGATTTTTAAACGATTGATTTCATCATAACTGTCGTTGGACACATCTGAATCACTGCTATTTCGAATTAATCTTCTTGATGAAATTTTCTTTTTACTGATTTGGGGTTTTGGGCGTTTTATTTTTAAATGCTCTTCCTTGAATAAAAACAATTTGAAGGTTTTACACAGAAAATTTAATTTTGCAATAGATTTTAAAACTTACATATTTTTCAAGAGCCCTCTTTGCAGCAGCACGAACGGGAAATTTTTTTAAGTGACAAGCCCTGCAGTCGATTGAATTTTTCATGTTCGAAAACAAAAAAAAACACTTAACTACTTGCTTTGCTTGGGTAAATTTGATTTTTTTTTTTTGAAAATGATTAGATAGCCAAAGGTAACTTCTCTAAAAAAAATTGAGCACAATAAAATTTCATTCTAAATATTAAAAATATATATGATCAGGTATTGATGAACGCACTGAATTTCCTCATCAACTGTGCCTGCGTTGGCTAAATTCTGGAAATTAAGTATTAAAATGCTGTTGAGCAACACATTCAGAGTCTCTAATGAAAGTTGAGTAAATCGAAAGAAGAAGTTTCAGGGAGATCTACAATCGTTTTGAGATTGTAAGTGGCATCAAGGATTACATTTAAACCAGATACCGTTTTTCACAGCACTATATGCGAGCAGCGCTCAGAGGAGGCACTGAAGAGCAAAGCTCCTCCTCAGTGAAAACATATATGTATTCAAATTAACATATATTTTTATAAATATACACAGGGGCCGGAAAAACTATGTAATTTACATATGAACGAGTTAGCCTGAAACATGTGCTTCTTCTTCACAAACAATACATACACACAAACTCACAAACATCACAGGTATACGCCATAACAGCACAATGCTGAGTGCAAACACAAATACATGCGCGTGCTACTCAGCTTAGTTTCTGTGATGAATACTTATTGACTTCTGCTGTACATGTGATGCTTGTGTATGTATTGTTTTTGAAGAAGAAGCACATGTTTGAGTTTCACTCCATGAATATACATATTTGCTCATGAAATTGATAAACGACTTACAATTGCTTGTAATTAAAAGTTTTATACAATATTCATGGGAAGCATTCATACACAATTATCCTGAGAAGGTGCAATCGCATTAAATTTCAACTATAAAGCTTGTTTTACATGTAGTTGTTTGCAGCTGAGCAAATTTTCAGAAGAGGTTGAAAAATAGGATACTCCACTTGTACTAAAATATGTGTTTCGCTCCACTTTTCTACATTCCCCTTTATTTATTCACACCGTTCAAATATTTGTACTAAAATCCCAGCTTCCGCGTCGAAAGCTCTCCACCGACATATTTCGAAATGGTTGAAACCTTGACTAGCTACAAATTCAAATGTATTAGCAATCGTTATTCCAACCGTTTTCAAATGCATTGTTCGTTATATCAAATGAAACAGCATGATTTCTCTTTGTTACTTAATGGTTTTATTTGTTTTCTGCATTTGGGAAATCAATAATCATTTTACAATGCAATATATCTCATAATGGTTACTTATTGCATAATTCATGCAATAAACGTTCAAGCTGTTGTGTATTTTGTTGCGACAATCGACTACATTGCCATTTTCTAGCCGATAAATTCAAAATCATTGGTTACAGTCGCTTAATAGGGACGCAAGTCTAAACAGTGCAATTTATGTGTGTATTTTGTATTGTTAAGTAAATTGTACAAAAGGGCAGAGGCTTTGATAGTTTCATCAAAAAGAGTTCACTGTAGTATCTAGTAGTTTACATATATAGATATTTGTTTTTGTCAGATATGTTATGATTTTTATTTTTGCTTTATAACTAAATTGAAAAGATCGATAATAATACGACAGAAATAGATCATCCACCTCTTACCCGTATGGAAAAAAGTGACTGACTGACTGGTTAGGTTGAAATCGACTGAAATTGAATTTTGTTAACTGAAGTTGTCTACCCTGTCGACTTAAGTCGTTTATGTATGTCATTTTAAACAGATGACTAATTTGGGACGTTTTTGTCTATATAGTCAACTGCGATTGAAGTTGAATTAAGTTGTATTTTTCTCTACTAATATTGACTGAAAAATCAGCCAAATCAACTTAAAACAACTTCAATCTCAGTTGGCTTTAGCCAAAAACGTGCCAAATTAGTTTATTGACTAGTCAGTCAGTAATTTTCCACAAGGGTAGTGCATAATTATCAATTTTGATGTGTTCATTGAATATATGAATCGTTTGACACTTGAAAGCTTTTTACGCGGAGGAAGTCAAACATCCACATAAAGCTGTTTTTATTGTAATACATAAATTATTGTTGAACTATGTAGTTTTGTCACCTCTAAAATTTCATATCTGAAATAGAAATCAACTAAAACAAATAATGAGATAAATGAACTTTTAACCTAGTTTTAAAAATATATCGAATTTATCTCAGTTCTTTGAATTTTTTATATCTTTTTTTCTCTTCAATTTAACTTTATGTGTTATTGTGTTAATTAAAAAAAAATGAATAGAGTGCTGCTGTCGCAACATGTCTGCATGAATTGCACATTCATTTAGTTGCACTCAATAATTAACACGTTATGATCAGATTCAACGGAATTTATTGTAAGCACGACAATTTCTGGAAATATACACAGTTATAATTAAATTTTCATTTTATTTTCCTATTTACAATGGTTTGTTTGTCATATGGTTTTTTTGTGTGTTGGTTTAGTTTAATTCGATTGTTTATTATACTAAATATAGCTTAGCACATACGTTCTCTCTACATCAGTTCCTATGTTAAATTAACAGGTATTAACAATATGCTCTCTATTATACTATATATTTTTTTGCATCTATGGAATTAATTTTTCACATGTTCAAGAAGAAAAAACAACAACAACGCATTTCAATTGTTGACATTGTTGAATGCGGTCCAGTTTTTTATTTATTAAATATTTATTCATCATACAGCTACGGGCGTTTACAACTGCAATCGTGTGGCGCTTTTATTTTGCATTAGTGCATTGGATATTTTGAATTGATGGTGATATCTAAATGACGTTCAATGAATTCATTGATTGGGTTTAGTTGTTGTTTTTTTGTACACCGCAAATTTCCGATTCAATAATTCATACCAATCGAAAGCGACATTATTCATTGATATCAAAGTGATGATGTGGTTGTCCGAACCATCGATAAAAGCGTCGTCGATAATGTTGACACAAATACCATCGTTTCCACTGATATCGAACACATTCGCAATGCGTTTGATGACATTACGATGCTATGACCATTTCGTTCATCACGCATTAAATCTGCAATTACGAAACAAGAAATTAATATCAAAACATTCCATACAAATATTCATTTGGGCCAACGAATCAATTTATGACTACATAAATATGCCATTGTGTTTATTGCGTATTCAATACATAGTTTTTTCGGTCAAATTTTCATGACGTTGTTGATGTTTCGTTGACAAATTTTATTTGAACAATTAGCGATAATTTAAACGATATTTTTTTTGTTAAACTTCAAAGCAATTAAGAGTTTTTCAAATATATTTCGGCCAAAGAGAAAATAGAAAAGCTTTTCACTATTTAAAACGTGTAATTTACACATATTCCGAATATATCGAAGAAAATTGACTGAAACCATCTCGATTAATGCAAAAGTCGGGATTTTGTTCGAACGAACGTGAAATTCGGGAGCTCTCGAATAAATCAAAAGAGATGGAGTTCGTCGTTTTTAAAAAGTTATCGCGTACTTCCCTGCAACCTATTTGGGAAGGTTCCAAAATAAGCCCTGTAAGGTGTTTTTATGTGACTTTCCCGCATTGACCATTTAGGCTTTTCTGCTCAGCTTTATATGAATGAAAAGATGGGACTTCAAGGAAATATTATATGGTACGTGGCATTTACATAATAAACAAAACTAACAGAATATTTTTATTCTAAATCAAAATTAAGATTTCCAAAGTTTTATGGTGATCATTTGAAGTATAAATGTGAAAATCTGGAACAAATTTTGTCTACCAAATCTGTCTGAAATATGTAAATAATTGACATTTACTGAAATATTTACGATTTATATTTTCAATTAAATACAGATTAGATCAATCCATCAATTAGAGGCATAAATTTGCGGAAATTTGTTTGACAATCTGATTGAAATTGGGTCACGATGGTGTAAATGTTGTAATATTTGCCAAGACCAATCAAATATATAAACAATGGTATTGCATTGAAGATTAAACATTTCCTTCGGAGACAATGCACATTTATAAATATAGATGACTTTGCAAAAGCATAGTCAAATCTCATATATATGTGATTTCATGTGATTGTACAAATGATGATTATACGGGCAATTGGACAATACACAACTGTTTTATCATGTTCCGAAACTATTTATATGTACATCAAACAGTGGAAACTATTTTGACCACATTTTCAAATGAATCATTTCCACCATATAATATGTTTTAACACACGTCAAGAGATAGAGACAGAGAGAGTCCGTTTGGATAGTTAGAGGGGAGGTTTTTGAGAGTGCATCACATGCCAAAACCGAGCTTATTTCGTTGAGTTCGTTAACAATTTAGCACAATTTCCAGAGAATAGATGATATTATGTTGCGATGAATGTGAAATGTGTACTATGTACAGTTGCTTATAAATGAATGAGTGCTGTGCGTGTGCTCAGCTATTTCAAGCATCAATAGCTCTCGGGTTTTGGTATGGTGCATGTGGTGTTGATAAAATTGAAAATATATGTATTCTGCACGAAATATCATGCTAATTATTTGATGGTAAATGACACCATTGAATGCTTGAAACAAACACCAACACTGACTATGTTGAACAGATAATTTGCAGTTGCAATCACGGCAGGTGATCATACCAACGAGTTAAAAGTCAATCTTCTTGTGGATATGAATGGAAAATATTGCACTCGCATTGGAAATTCCATATAATGTAACAAATAATTTATGAAATAAAAATGTCCATCCAACATGAGTTTTTTTATTTTCAAATTTCATCGCGCATATATAAATGTTTTCACTAGAAATCTTTCCAATTAATAAAACAATGAAATTTCATTTTTTTTGGGTGACAAGAATAATAAATCAACGACTGATTCGCAACGGTCAAAATAGTAATAACGGCCAAAGTTGATCGATGAACAATGAACATATATGTACATTGGCCGAAAATCGAGCGTGTAAACCTCATTTCTCCAAAGAATTAACAAACTATACGTATAATTTTCTAGCGATTATTTTTCAATTTACGAGAACCACCCCTCCCAGAGAGAGTCGATTGTGTAATTATTTGTTATTATAATTATTGGGTAGAGTTCTCTCTACTAATAATACGAAACGGAACAGTTTTCAAGTGAATAGCGAGAAATCAAATGAATTTCAATAAAAGGTGGAACAGAAACTGAATTGGTCTCTGGTTTCATGGTATCAACAATAGTTCACGTCAAATTGAATTTCAATAGCTTCATTGTTCGCATTGTCGAACAAAAAAGCAAATAACTTACCTTTTGCATTTTCGGGGTCATCATCAGCAATATCGTTAGACTCATAATTATTATTTCCTTTGCGAGCTTTCCCTGTATCGAAAAAAAGGAGTTGCGTCTTTATATAATAAAATTAACGATCAACTACCAACGGGAGCACACTCACAAAATTACATGGCCGAAAAAAAACAAAGGAATCTGATTATATCACCAATCATGGAAAGAAGTGATTAGAAAATAATCAGATAGAAAGAGAATAAAAGAAGCGATAGAGAAAAAAGGGCACCAGCAAACTATGAAAAAAAACTAGTAAAATCATGAAAATAATTTTGACAACTATGCAATAGTGGATTTCTTGTCGCATATAAAATTGAGAGTACAAAATAAATGGCAAAACCAATTTGTAAAACGTACCTCTGTACGGTTTCTCCGGTGTGTCAATCGAATTTATAGTATTTTTCGGAATTTCTAAAAATAAACGCAAACGAAAATACAAAAATTCATTCCTTATTTAACTTGAAAAACTATATTTATAACCATGGAAATGAAAATAAAATGGAAACGCGTTCAAATATCGCTAACTATTTCTGACAATTTTTGGATGATATTTGACACAGAATACAAATAATAAATTGCAAACATGAATTTGGTGATTTTTTTTTAAAGTATAACAAGAAGCGATGCAACATATTCATTTCTAGTGTAGCTAGATCGATTTAACTTACTGTAGAGTTTAATTGTGCTGTCCGTTTCGCCGAGGGAATTCTTTGCTACACATTTGTACGAACCTGATTCAGTTTAAATAATTTTTTTATAAATAGATTTATATAGATGGAAAATCGCATTTTTACGAACCAAAGTCGTTTGGACCAATCGCTTTGATGCGAAGCGTCATGTCTATTTTATACGTACTCTCATTGAGTATCGATTCAAAATTTCCACCTAATCAATAAAAGAAATGAGACATTATTTTACTAAATCCAATTATTTCAAGTGCATTTTCGCTTGAAAAACACTCCACTTCTAAAAGTTGCAATTGAAGAAAATCGTTCATACAAATAAACTTACGCAGATAGAATGGTAATAACTTATATTATTTCATAGAATTATGATTGTCTATGGGAAAATCAGTGATTGTACTCATTTAATAGTTTGAATTCGAAAATTAATTCAATTGTTTTCAATTCATATTTAATGACTTACTTCGGAAAATCACATCAATTCACAATTGAAAAGTTTGAAGATGTGCATTCTACTCAGCAACAAGAGCAAGAGATATCTGGTTTATGTTTTGTGCAGTATATAAGTGTGAAACTTTGGCTTCGAACATTTTCGCTCCATTTAAATGAATCGTGAATAGACGTCTTTTCGCCACACTCATGACACTTCACACTTAGTTTATGTGTCGGTGGTGTGGTGTGCCATTGACGAAAATTCACATACACACACACATTCACATTTTTGGTTGGTAAGACATATCTAATGAAAGCATTTCAATGTTTCTATAGAGCGTAAGTTGAGAGATGAAAACAGCGATAGAGAGCATTTAGTAGTTTCTTTATGTTTGAAGTGTCATAATTTTCGCCACTTCAAGTGGTTAAATGTGAGTCGTTAGTTCATCAAATTTGGTGAATGGCAAATGCGCGTTGCAAAAATATATAATTAAATTCACGATGATCTGGCATCAGAAGAGCACTAAGGGGTCCATCATTTAACTGTAATTGATGTAATCTATTTGTGATGCCATGAAGCTATCAAAACACGACAATGAAGGAATGTGCGAAAATTTATTGTGCACAACGAGAGAAAATCAGATCTCTATTCGAGATTATCTTCAAGAATATAAATACACTTCGTTATATTCTTAATTCATAATAATTCAACGATATCATGGTGGGCGGGTGTGCGGATTATAATAATTCTCTCATGAGGGTATTTCTTTCATCATTTTCATCATTTTCATCATGTGAAATATTACGTTAATGTGTTCGTGATTTGTGTATACTTTATTTTAATGAATTGCAATTTATGCATTCTTATCGATTGAAAAGGGAATGAATTTGATTTCAATACAAATTTGCGCGTGCAAAAAAACGCATCAGAACAAACAAATAACGGCTCTTATGGAATCGAATTAAATCACGATTTCCATCTGTATATATTTTCCAATCGTTTTCTCTATATCGCTTCGGACGTCAATTGTTAGTATGATCTATTGTTGTTTATCGTTAAGTGCAGCAAACGCAACATCAGATTTATAACTGTATGGTAATTATTCATAACCTGAGCATTAACCCTGCGTGTACTTTGGTGGATTCTTCTTTTTTTGTTCATCGCTCATGGAAAATATGGACTCGAATTTTGCCAGCTTTTAACCCTGAGTTCCAAATATGTCGATTGTTTGTTGGCCGGTTGCGCGAACTTCAATTTCACAGAGACTACAGTCGCTCACCACTTTAATGTAATAATATACGCACTACCAATTGACAACTGTATTCATTACCACTAATGATTATGTCTGTCAATTTTACCGAGGCTGAAAAATTACGCGCACCAATTAGTGCATATTGTTCAATGAGTTTCACTTTAAATTGTTGCAAATAAAACTTAACAATTTAACAATGTACTGAAATGAACCAATTTTGATTATTTACGTCCATTTTCATCAGTTGCACATGAAATGAAGATTTTTTTGTTGTAATACTTTCCTTCTCTTTCATACACACGCTCCATCGCCTTCGATGTAACGAAAGCAAGAGAGAGGGAGAGAAAAAGTAGATGAAACCAAAATAATACTTTTAAATTGCGAAAGAGAGCTTTTTCCGAGTGCATTTTTCATTTATTGCCATTTTTCATTTGACGCGCGCTAATTAATGGAAGCATTTTATTTTTAAAATATGTTATTTTTTCAATGTGCCCCGATTCATTCGCTGGAAACTGGTATTATTTGGCAAACCACTATACCATGGCATTTATGAATTAAATAAATCCGCTTGCATTTCTATCCGTTTGGCAAACAATTCATTCTCTAGACACAAAAACAGAATACAAAAAACAGCAAGCACTTAACACCACCAAAACCGAATCTATTTAAATATTTACGCTTCTTCAAGCATCTTAATTGCTGACTGTAGACTTGAGCCACTCGATAAAAAATGGATAGAAAAAATCGTTGCAAAACCGAAAGAGAGACAGAAAAAAAGAAAGTGAAATGGACATGACCCAGTGGAATGAAAAGAGAAAGTTGGATAAAAAAGCTTTGGCTTTGGTTGGCGATGCGATTTAACTGTCTGCGGACAAAACCGAATGGTTCATTGAATATTACTTCATCAATAATTTGTGTTCAATCATTTATTTCGTTTCAATGGTTTCCGTTTGGTCAGATATGCAATTGTACGATTTTGATCAGTTGATATTGACGGTAGTCATGAGAGAAAAATGAAAACTGTATATCGATTAATGGCGCTATGAGTATGATCCAAGTTTGTGTTTTGATAGAGACAGAGGGAACGTCAGCTGTAACGAGCATGTCTTGCTCACTGTTGCTACTTATTTCTGTCTTGCTCGATGGGTGCCGGCTTTAACGCCCTCACATGCATACACGGATTTCACACCCGCAAAATTTATATAATCAAAATTATGCCCTCATTCAAAGCATGAATATTTTACACTCGAATTCACAAAGATAATGCTCGATTTACATGCATACACGCATTTTCCACTCGCATAAATGTGAAGCATACACACATGGAGATTGGAGAGAGTATAAACGGGCGCGTATGTGAACACCACGCCGGTAATATTAACTGAATTTGTAAATTCCGTTGTAATTTTTTTTGTTGTTGCTCTTAAATAAGATCTCCTGCCATAAATTACAAAACATTTACTTTCGTATTAGTTGGTTCGATTCAATAGAACTTGCATCCATGTGAGAGAGAGAGAGGATCACGTGTGGATTTCTCCGCTTTGCTCGACATGCTTTCGGTTCACATAGACGCACACAGACCTCGCTTTTTTTCTTCATTTTCTTCAACGTTCAAAAATTAAATTCTCCATTTTCATGTTATCGTTAAACGTGCCGCGTACAAACAAAGATGCTTCAATCAGCACGATTTAAAGTTACCACGTTAAAAACTAATATGCACAATTTTCCTCGTCAATAAAAACCATAAACAATCTACCACTAGATGCATTATAAATTACACCTTACAAAGAAAAATGTTTGCAATGACGGTAAGGCGGCTTATGCAAAAAAAAAAAAAAAAACTTTTCATGTGAGAAATCCCGGGCGCTTATTCGGCATCGTAAAAACTCATTCGACATTCCGCATTTTCCATTTGGTGCGGTTGCTTTTGAAATATTTTCTAGACTTAATTCACATATTATAATAATATTCAGCTTGTTCAACGAATGTATGAGTCACCACGGATGCAAGCATCGTTCGCATCGTCATTGTCGAATGCGTTTCTTTTTCATTTATCACAAAAATTCTCTATTTCTCTACATGCTCTCTTTCAAAAGCACACCGCCCGCCCCCCGCACATGACGATATGTTCGAGCATCGTATACCGTCTTTAATACAAATTTCACTGTAGCATTGAATAATGGTTGGTTTTGTTGTGGCGTGGAACGTGATGTGTTTGCAGAAAAATTGTATTATACGCTTGTTTGTGTCGAATGCCGAACAGGCATAAAACTCGCACACATTTTCTATCTCTCGTATGTGCGGTACGCAATTAATATCTTCATTATCATTAAATTATTATTATTGCTATGATGTTGATGCTGCTCTCTGTATATTTATCCGTCTTTTCTTCGTGTCTCTATCTGTCTCTTTTGCATTGCATACACACAGTACGTTTACTTTATTTTCATGCGATTGAATCAAATAAGATACAAATAATGAGATCATTATGATTATGCTTTTTCAGCGATTTGCTCTTTATCGAAAAACAAAAACCGTACACACAACGAACAAATAAGAGTGAGGTATTTAATTTGTTTGCATTTTGAGCGCAAAAATGGATTTTATCAAGAAAAGGGAACAGAGGAACTAGGATAAAGAGAGAGAGAGAGAGAAACGTGTGGCATTTTTCTGCATTGCTTTGTGATTTTTAGTCTAGTCAAAATGTCGTTTCATGAAAACAAATATCCTTACATTTTCGAAATAAAATAAACCAATATAAATGTGCAGATATGCCTTTTGATGACACCATCATTTAATTTGTATGAACGATTTAAAAGCAACTTTGCAAGAGAGGAAAATTTAGCCGGCAAAATACATAATAATAATAATCATTTACCTGACACGAGAATGTTGTTGTTACTATTCATGTTGTTGTTATTTGAAAATGTCCAGTAATTGATTGATTTCGGATAAGCTTCTGTGCTACAGTGCAACGAAACACTTTGCCCTTCGTAAGCGCCGACTAATTGATTCTGTGCATATATAAATGTAATTTGGTCAATAAATGTATGGGAACTGCGGTTACATAGTGCATATCAAATTGGACCTATCGTACCTGAATCGAGATCATCGGCGAAACTGAAATTTTGAGAAAAAAGACCCAATAAATTGAATAATAAATGTTAAAATTAAATTAAAAAATATCAATCGCTCTCCGATACACCATTCAATTGTCAAATATCTGCGTTCATGGGAGCGATGATTTTATCATTCATATCGATTTCCGTGTGTGATTGATGTGTGAAAATCCTGTTGTGAACCATTGTCAACCAACTTTGACTTCTATATTAATAACTCAATATATATGCAAAGATATAAATGCTTAGCTTTCACCCGCATTTAGTCAAAAAACAACAACAACATCAATTGGATAGAGCGGTGCCGCAAATATCAATCAAATGCACGCGAATAGATATTCGAAGTGGACGCGCGAGCATTCCTACATTTCTATGTGTGTAAGTGTGACCCTTCTTTCGGCTTTCAGGTCACCACCACCATTTTTCATCAATCCAAGTCACAAATAATTTAGCATTCATAGTTTTTGCACACAAACTATTTTCATCATTTCATTTCAATCGGCATGCAATTGCTAGCTCGTTGCTTGATTTTATATTTGAATTTTTATAGTTATGTGAAATGGATATAATACTTTTTGTGTAAAAAAAAAATGTTGTGACAAAATTCCAATCATTTATTCGTTGTTGTATGGTGAACGACTACAAGCCAGCGGCATTAAATCACGCTCGGTTTACCGCCGGCATGTGTTTGAATGTGAATATGTTATGAATTGCACACAGGGACGAACAGGAAATTCGCATATAATTTGTGTGTAAATCCGAAATAATAATTTGAATTAGCCGCTAAACAAATCGGAGAGCGAGTGAGCGCGGCAACGAATCGGGAACAAACAACAAATGCATAATAAATGAATATTTGCCTACTTACAGTGTACAATCAATGTTATTCGTTTACTAACACTCGGCGGCACTAGATATACATTGAAATACATAGAAATATATAGAAATTTCTGTATTATATAAAAATTATGTATTGGCAGTCAATAGTATTCAGCTATGGATATAGCGGCCGCTATTTCATAGGCGCTATTTAAATCGTGTGCTGTGTGCAATCTTTGTTTTCTTCACGTTTTGAGCATTGTTAAGTAGCGCAAATGAAATAGCAGCCGCTATATCCATAGCGGAAAACTATTGGCCAATAATTTCATGAAACTACATACCACCATTGGATGCTATGCATAAATAGCAACCCATCATAGTACGATCAACACGTGGTATGGGCAATATTGGTCCTTCCGCAAATACAACTGTAAAGAAGAGAGAGAACGAATTAAAAATAACCTGTGCAACGTTTCAGCTCATTACGATATCATACAGGCATGACTTCCATACAAAAATTCAATTTTTTTTCTTTTGAAATTTTTGTATGAAAAGTGTGCCGAAAATTATTTGTATCGCAAAACTTATATCATATTCGGTTTTTTCGTGCCAAAAAACCCCCAATACACATTTTTGAGTGTTTAAGAATACATTAAATACCACTTTTGGAAGAAAAATGGAATTTTTCCCATGGATGCCCATTGGCATCACACCAGACATGACTCTATCAACCAAAGTCGCTCAAAATCTAATGGTTTTTTTCGCGACCTCCAATTCCTCGCGACCCCTGATCAGACATTATAAAGAGATACTTTCAGCCAGATGAATCAGCTCAGCCAGATATCGTCAGGAGCTGAAATGGAGTGAAAACAATAAAAGTGATTGTTATAGTGATTATAGCAATGTAAGTGTAATTATAACCATAACAATCACTTCTATTGTTTCCACTCAATTTCAGCTGCTGACGATATCTGGCTGAGCTGATTCATCTGGCTGAAAATATCACATTATAATGTCTGCCCCTGATCATCCTGTGAAGTCAGATTTTAAATTACTTTTCTTGTTTGAAGGTTATCGTGTTGACGAATTTTTGCGTACAGCGTACAAGGTACGCACATACATTCGGACATCGAAAAAACGCTAGATTCGTGTTCCCTGGCCTCAACAAAACATCCAGAAAACACGTTTTTGAGGGGTGTTAATTTTTCGACCGATTCCAATACTTTACCACTAGGTGTGTGCGGTAAGGTAATAGTGAACCAACAAATATTTGCACAGTCCAAATAAAATATGATGCATTTAATTAGCAGTGGTTACGAATTTAATGACCACTGAAAGTGCTTTCCACCCTCGGAATGATTGAACATAGATTTTATAGCACACCATCAACAGAACCTCGTTCATTAATAGATGCATATTTAACTACCAGCTCTATATTTAAAATTAAAAAAAAAACATTCCAAATCACCCATAAAATGTAAAATGAACATCATCATATATATCATTGCAATCACTTTTGATTTGGACTGAAATTCTGAAAGCTTTTCCGTAACTATTTTCTGCATCGTGTAAAAGTTTTATGGCCAAACATTGCAACCCGATTCTTTCGATATATTTATCAAAATACGTATAATGGACCGCTATTGGAAATTCAAATTCATGAATGCTGGGGATAAGTGGATGCATTATAAAGCATCGATATATTTATAAGGCTAAATGTATATAACTTATGGCGATTCAGCATAATTCCTAAGCAGTTTTTTTGTCATTTGCTTAAAAATACATTGGTATTATTTTCGATTGTCTACAAATAACGGAACACGGCCAAAGCAGCAGCTGTAATAAGAAAATATTTCATTACATAAAGAAAAATTGCCGTTGGTGTTGTAACCTTTCCGTAGGGCGTCACCACATAGATGCAAAACACGAAGGATCTGCCGAGGCCGGACATTGCCTTTACAAAATCTTTTCTTTCAATTTTCTTTTCCTTCTCCTTAAATTTTAATGTAAGTTCTTTCCTGTTTTATTTCGGGAAAGCATGTAAATAAATCTGAATTCAATAGGACTTTAATTGCAGTAAACATTAAAATACCTACATGCTCTAACGTTTTCCTAAGCAAATATTTATTTTATGAATTCCATTGTTATCATTATGGGAAGTTTAGTTGATACTTGACTCAAATGCATCCGTTTTCGAAAGTATTTATCCCACTTGCAGATTAAAATCACAAGTGTAATTTTCGAATGCATTTCTATGAGCTAACAGAATTTATTTGAATCGAATATAGATTTATGTTTTATCCGATATTTAAGGATGTCCATTAGTCTGTTTGTTGCATCAAAACAAAAAAAAAGCTCAACTGGAGATTCCGTTGAAAAGCCGTGAAAAGCAGTCGGTCTCATTCTTAATGGCGTTTCAAATATTCTTTGGTTCATTTCAAAAATCGATACTCCATGTATAATGATAACGACCTACATGAAGAACGGTACAGTAATAATAATAATCACACACAAAAACACAGTGAAAAGACATTTATATTCAGTCTTGCATTGGAAAATGCTACGTTTATGTTTACATTTCGCATGTAAATTTGAATATATTGTATATAAAACATAGTGAGAAGTCGACGTTCGTGTACCATATTATACGATTATATTGTGATATTTATAATTTTGTTTGTGAAGAAACTGGCACTCTCGCCCTTCATTTTATTTTTTTTCTTTCTTTCTCCATCGCGATCATTTTGTCGTTGAAAATTGGGGTGAAATGAAAATAAAACAAAATTTCATACTTCATGAAATGAGCAAATGGCTGGGAAAAAGACAATTGCATACAAAATGCAAAATATTAGCAAATGGTCGATTTATAATCAGTTGTAATGGAAAATTCGCGTGTTGAATTTACCGAAATAAAAAAAATATTCAAATATTTTTCTGCTATTTTTTTATATTATTAATATATTAGTGCCTTTATTGATGCAATGAAAACAATTTGTTTGCAAACGGCAGCGGACGTGTCGCCATCAAAGCAGCTGACAATCGGTTCAATACAGTCTCGGCACATAAAATGAGACAATACTCAATTCAAGGGTGGAACACGATGGCGGAATAAAAAAAAGTTTTAATTTCATTCTTTTCCATAGACACATTTAACACACGTTATTTTTCCCAGGGCTGATGAATGTACTCTCCCCGTTCATTGTTTTTTTTTTCGCTCTTCTACTTCTTATCTTGTTTGTGCAGTTTTTTTTCTTCTTTTTTTCTCTACACATTTGCATTGAATTTAATGGTTGCAACTGCAGCTGTATATTTTGATTGCAATTTACTCGTATTTTCACATGGAATATTTGAAGAAAGGGAGATTTTTATTATTTGCTTAGTGTTCTAGAGGCTACTTTATGGATTTTACTCCGAGTAAATTACTCAAGAGAATTTTCATTATGCTGGGATTTGGTCAATTGAAAAATAAAACTATTTGTGGTCTTTTTACAAAATTTTTAGTTCCCATGCGTCGCATAGTATACCATTTCAGTGAAAATGGAACATATTTAATGACACAGTTCAAGCAAAAAAAGAAATTACAAGGAAATGTCCTAAATCAACGAAAGAAAAATGTCTCCATTTGAACTGTTCTGATGAATTGGTTTGCTAGCGCCATAAAAGTGCCTAAGAATGTATTTTCTGAAATTCCAAAAATTGATAACAATAAACAAAATCGTCTAACAAATTGAATTTCAATGTAGTGTGTATGTTTCATGCGATTCCGCGTTACAAACCATACCAATTTGGTTTGTTTTAGGCTAATTTAGCGTTGCAGACTAGTAATAGTCGCACGTGGTACTGGTGTATATGTACGGTGTTTTACTGTTCGTGCTGCAAATAATTTGTACATTGTGTGTGCACACGATTTACGATTTTGTTTGTTCGGTGTCATTTATTTCTTTTTTTTTCTTCTTCTTCACTAGAATTCGATTAATTTTGTTTGTTTTGGCACGCTCTTTTACGCACGTCAACAAACCGTATATTATTGGACTGTCATGGTCGTTATTTTCCACTTCTATTTTTGGCTTATTCAAACGAACGAAATGAAAACATCGAGATTCATTCGATAAATCAAAATGATTCACAATCTGCATTATGAGTGCGGTTGACACAAGGCAGTTAATGAGTAAGACGCAAAATACGTTTAGTATTGTTGACGATTGAAAATACAAAAACGAAGCATGGAAATTGCATGTAGATCCCGAAGATAGTTATTATTATGCAAAAGCATTAATCAAATATAAGGTGAGAAAGAAGGAATGAGATGTGACCATGTATTGTTGTTAAACATTTTTTCTGACTATTCTCGAATGAACTTTCACTTTTTATTGGCGCAAATGAATGATGAATACATGCAAATTTTCTAAATTGTGACATTCGCAGATTGTACCGCATTGATGGTCTCAATTTCAAATTGATTTGCTATAAATGTACCATTGAGCGATTTGCTGCGAAAAACGTACACTTTTTTGGCATTTACATCAAACAAATTAGATGAAATTTATGTTCATGCTTCACTTCATCGTTTGCATTAATAATAGATATTGGTTTTGCACGTTTTAGTGGTATACCAGCGAATGTGATATGTGCTAATTTCGAAGGTTTCAAAATTAAATTGGAAGTGCGAATCGTGAACGCGTGTATGAGTATCATAAAACGTCCTAAGCAAATATTGATGCAAGATTTTATCACTTTTCGATACGCATAAAAATGAAATGGATAACAACCATACCGAAAAATAAAACACATCAAGCGTATATTTGTGGTCGATTCAAAGCCACGTCAATAGGTCAGTGTGAGCAATCAATAAAAACAGATACTAATCGGTTGGTTGGTCGGTTTCTGCAATAGACATTATTATTACGATCAAAGTGGTGGTCTGCCATGAATTTTAATGGTGTGAAGAAAATAAACACGCATAAAACAAGCCGAAGAGAAGAGAAAATGCCATTAAATCCATTTGCGCGATTTGGATTGTATGGGATGCGTAAAATGCCGACATGGCTATTTCATGCAATAATAACTAGGATAATTAGGATTGAGATTGTGTATAATTATTTTGCTTTACATTAGATTCAATTTACGAAATGTAAGCTTCACATGTATTTATCTTTTTTCAATGATAAAAAAAAAACTGAAAAAAAAACGAAATTTTGTTCACGTTCAAAGTCTTCAAAAATTATTATTTCATGCATTATTCCAAAGGTTTTCTCAAGTAATTGCAATAAAATATCAGTCTGTAGAGAGGGAAAAATTCTGCATTGACAAGCGAGAAATACTGAATACAATTTCTCTGCGAGTATTCCATTGTACAATAGCTACAAAAGCCGCTCTTAAATCAATACAATAACAAATGTTTCTTGTAAATTGTTATGCCGACGGTTTGCTTCGATTCGATTTTGTTTGCGTCTACGATATCTTGTGGTGTTTTTGAATTATGGCCGACCTAATTTGCTGTTTCAGTCGACAAAGAAGTGAAAACTACAAAACATTGGCTTTAATAGTAAAAATACACTGAAGAAAGCGATGAATGGCGGGTGCAATGTGCACGTTGACGACGAATAACGATGAGCCGGCAAAAAATTGTTTGAAGAAATAACATAAAAAATAAACAGAAATTCCCAGAGTATCGTGTCCGTTTCCACTATTCCAAATGAAAAGAACGGACTCTTGCTCATATTCGTTGAACTCGTCAATATTTTATTTATTGGTACGGTTTATTCGGTGTCATGGAAAACGCTCTCATAAACTTACCTGCTGGATGGTTGGCTGTGGGTCCTTCTCGTTTCCACGTTATGTTTGGCTTCGGCGAACCTGTACTCCCAACGGTGCAACAAACAGGCCGACACACAGACGAAAAATAAACAGAAGAAGAAGAAAAAAACGGGAAATTATTTGTATCTGAACTTTTATTGGCGCCGAAAAGTGATAAATTATTAAAAAAAAAAAAATTGTAGTCTTCAAGTTCGTTTACCAACCTTTTGCTTCGCATATCAACGTAATATTACTGTTCTCATTAACGACCATATCGGTTGACGTCGGAAAATCCAGAATGTCGGGGGGCACTAAACATTTGTGTATTTGAATTTTAAAAAATAGAAACTGATACATTTTTATCGAACAAAGTATATACACATATGCAAACAAACGTGCCGCTCTACACACATATATTTTCACAAATGTACATATGCAAGCAAGCGCGTACGTAGACATGGGATAGAGTGGCATTTCGCAAAAACTGAACCGATGGAATTGTAATGTATTGGAATCGAAACACGCCCGATGGATCATTATAGTCCATTGGTGATTACCAACTTGTACATTATTTAACAGATTGTGGTTAATCGATTTCACTGAATAATTTATCCGGCTCGATTTCAATTTTGACATCCATGTGGTTTTTGCACAGACATTGTGGTGCTACAACGTTTTATTTTTATTTTTATTTTTTCTCTACAATGTCACTTTCTGTGCTGCTATTTCTGGTCTCCAATTAGATCAATCGAAAGTTTCCATTAAATTTCAAAAATACAAAATTCAATTGACTCGCGATTTTTTATTTGTCAAACTGATAAATTTATTGAAAATCGTTCGATTCCACACTACGTGTGATTGAGGAAAATTGCGAATTAGCTGTTCTGTAGTGTGTAAACATTGTATGTAGACCTTATGGATTGCATTCTGTGTAAGGCCATAAAATAATGATGATTTGTTAGCAAAATGAATTATTTTTGAATCAGATTTTGTGTGTAGACACAGCGTGTTAGTGTAGATCAAAGGGTTAAACAATGGCGTTGGCCAGAATGTTGATTCTGACTTGGTTGTGCAAATGTATGAGAATGAAATTGTGCATGGATAGCGAAGAGAGACGAAGACCAAGCTATGTGTGTGTGTAAATATTTCTGAGACAAAACCGCTTACCTCATGTACTTTGCATACACACATTTACACAATATTCTCATGTTGAAACACGAATCACCGCATATCATAAAGTAATTTCGAGAAAATCCTTTTGCTAAGTTCCGTTCCCTGCACGTACCAAGAGTCGAAAATTATTAGACGTATATTATGCTACATTTTCATCGTGAAAAGCAGAGCAGGAAGTAACGGAAAGTCTGAATAAGACAAATCGGAAGTGGTTTGCTATAAAATCACCCCGATAGATGCATAATATAGGATGGCACCGAGAGAAAGAGAAAGAAAGACAGCACAGACTCAATTTTCAGTGTGTACCAATTCATAGGTCGGGATTTTTCGAGATTTAAAACGCACTTGAAGGCGATACATATTTCGATGTATCATCACATTTTCAAGCCTCGACATTGTTTACGACAATCGTGTGAAAACAATAACAACACAAAAAGACCATAAAACAAGTCTTGTCCATTTTCAAAGCGTCGAGGTTTTATGCCACGTACACCAAGTTTTTGATGCCAATAGATGACTGCAGTTTGTACTCTGACTTTTCCATAGAAATATATGCAAATGCATATTCTCTTTCCCCTTTTCACTTTCTCTGTCTCGTCTGTTCATTTCGTTGTTCACATTCGTATGGTTAACATATTTGCTGCATGTTTGCATTCATCCTTCCACATTACCTTGTGGTCTTAATGATATCATCGGTTTTTGCTGGCCCGCTTTTTACAAACCAGCAGTCGTTGAGCAATCTCTTTCTGTCTTCCTCTCTCTTTTTCATTCGGTTTGTCCTTTTCAGTACCATTCTCGTGTAAAACCGCTTGGAAAATGAAACAAAAAGCAGCAAAAATCGTAATAAAAATTAAATAAAATAGCTTCACATGGGAGTGAGAGAGGAAGAGCAATAGCAAGAGACTTTCGAATGTCAGTGTATTCATAATATGCATTAAATTTCATTGAAACAAGCCCGAAACATATTATACCGTAACGGACATCCTTTCTTGCCATTTTTTCCAAACCATTTTTCTCTGGCTTTCTTTGAGCACTCATTCTCCTTGGTTCATCGTTTTCGCCCGTGAAATATTTATTAACATAAATTCCATTAGCTGTAGGACGCAATTCACAGGTAAACATCAGGACCGAATAGTATATTTTCGCAATACAAACGCAAATTGAGTCGTCTATTTAACGCCAAACACTGTTACTTGCATATATATACTTCACCATTCATATAGTCATATAAATATAATTCAGTCTATGTAACTGTATCTTTTGCATTTTAAGCAGTTTTCCCATTTCCGTGCGCTACTCTGACTGTTATATTTTGATAAACAGTGCCGCTTGTGTTGCACTTCGCTTTTTTTGCGAATTAATTTTATCGCAAATTAATAATAATAATAACAATTGAGGTGGAAAATAAGCATGCACGCTGATGAGCGGATTTGCATTTTTTTTCATCGCCCATAATCCGAACTTAAAAATTCTTATTTCCAAACTACAATCAACTGCGGCAATAACAAATCGTGCGGAGATCATTCATACTAAAGATACACTTTGGACAAATTTCTGGCGTCGATGATAAACGGCAAAATTTCGTTTCGCGTAATTTGCTTAATTTGAATTGCACGAACGATTTACCGGCGTAGTACTTTGGATTAATCAAAGTTGATATCGTTGAAGGTATGTTATAGTTTAAATTCACATTATTTATGGATGCTAAATAATACCGGCAAATAATATGGTGTTCGTGAGCAGGCATTTCACGATCAAAAATGACAAATTATTTCATTGTAAAGAAGAAGGAAATACATATAATACCGGCATTATGATTAAATCGCAACATAAATCGATAAATTTCTATAATTTTAGTGATAAAAACCTGCACAGCATTAAGATACAGGCGAGCTGGGCATTCAAATGCATTGACGGTAGCAAGAAAAAAATGGAAAAAATAAACTAAGTACCGAATTATTGAAGAAATGAAAGTTGTTGACGCGATTTTCACAATCAGAGAAACTTTATTACTTTTTCCACAGTGTTTGTTGCAAAATACAACCAAAACCAGATAGAAAATAACGAGAACAACAACGATCAAATTGCGCTTTAACATTTTACTTGCAATTGCATGTTTTGCCGAAATTACGAATTTTCCATTTCATTCATCGTTCATCCGCCGTGCACAACATGACACAGTCTGTTTAACTGGGCGAAGAGAAGACATGGTGCACACGGTACAGCACACATACACACATTAAAATGCTTCCCTCAACTAACGGCGATATCCCACTGTAAATCCGTTTAAAAATATTGCACGTGACAGTAATTGTGGCAGTGGTATAAATGAACATCAAAATATCGCAATTGAAATGGAAACTGCATAAAAAGTGTTTGAGGCATGGGGCGGGCGACAAACGATATATACAGCACTGAAATGCGCGAGTGTTTTATTGTCGAGTTATTTTACCGTTGTTGTTGTACATGTGTCTTTCTCTCTGTCGGTTTCTTTCATTTTTCACTCTTTGCTCTCTCTCTCTCTTTCGGTGAGTACGTGCAGCGGTAAGTGTATTGAATAAAATATAACTACAATTGCAATTACTGTCCAAGAGAACGGAGAGTTGTCGGCTTATCCGTGAAAGTACCCGTTCCACGATAACAATAATAACAAACATTTACTCGATAAAATATGGTGACAAAATGTAATTCATTATCATATAATTGAATTTGTTTAATATCCATTTTGCTTTTTGTTTGTCTATTTACTTAAGTCCGCTGTTTGTTGTGTTTGGTTTGCTGTTTTGTTGGTTGTCATCGAACACGATGTTGGTCGAGAACGTCGTCACCCGCGGTTTCTTGCTGTGCACACAAACCGTCTCCAGCTGTGATATCCATCCGTATTTAGTACCTTGAATGAATTGTACTCAACGTCGTTTTTTCACCATAGCCTTTTATGGACGTTGTCGAGACATCAATGTTCACTGTGTTCTACCTTTTTTCTCATTGCTCAAACCGAGAAAAACTCCAACAAACCGATTGAATCAAACAAACCGGTTGAAAAACTGCACAGCTCAAACTAATAAACTGCTTCATTGTATTTTACGGAAAGAATCACTGCACCAAAAATACATATACACAAACACATCTATTTTATTTAACGGAAATGTTTTGCAGGGTAATTTGTTATTTGTCTGCGTTTGTTTATTATCGGATGGCTGCTTGTCACTAACAACAGTGTTTCATCGGCTCTGCAAATACCTTTGCCACATTCAGTTACAACTTTTGATTCGCCAACAAATGAACAGAAAAAAAACAGAAGAATCAAACAAATAAAACTCCATTTAAAATGCATCCATCATTCGATTTTTTGTCTCGTTGTCCGTTTTCGTTTCTATTTTATAATCAAACTATAAATATATCGAACGAAAAATATACTTAAAAATGTTCGCTTTACAATCAATGGGATATTTATACACCGGTATGGTATCGATTTTTATATCATCGAGGAGGAATATATTTTTTAATATTTCAAGTGTATTAATAATTGAGTTGCAATTTTTACTGTGATTGCATTAAATCGATTTGCTTCACTCGCTATTTCCGTATCAATATAATTGAGTGATCGCTTTTTCTTTAATGATTCGTTTGTAAAACTAATTCCATTTATTTATTATATTGCTGATATTTACTAATCGCAAATCGAAAGAAGAAAATGCAACAGCAAGAATGCACAACATACACAGACATAGACACACACACAAAAACGTAATGGTACAAATATAAATGGAAAAACTGTCTCACGTTTTTGAGGACAATTATTATTTAAATTATAAATATTAATGCTTCCAAGTGGTCAGAACGAATGGGACCAGGGCTAATTTCAGCTCATGCCATTCTATTCAAGCATTTGGTTTGAATTTGTATTATCGTATTTTATGGCTACCATATATAATGTATGTTGTCCAAGATGGTAAGTACTTGTACCAATATATTTTTCTCTGTGTAGAAAATAACTTTTAAGGAAAAAAGAAATCTTTTTTCTTCGCCACTCTCTCTCTGTCCATGCATTTCATATTTCTTCTTCGCTTGCGATTGAGTAAAACATTCAGTTTATTCTTGAAGTACACAGTTTTTACAGTGATTTTTATGTAATATAATATGTTTCAGAGAACTAATAACGATAAAGGGTAGCACAAGGGAATGACCATGGATTTTATTTGCTCCATTGTCTATCACACTACAGAGATACAAGTCAATATTGATTAGTCATATTAGTCTACCAGAATTTTCAATGCACTGCTTGCAATCAGTTTTTGCCAAATGACACAGATTCCATGTAAAGTTGCATCAAACGGGTCATGATTTGTTAATGAATTTTTAAATGTTCAAAGCAAAAGAATCGCAATAAAAATACACACTTACCTACAACATTGAGAAATCCCTGTTGTGACTTCATCGGGTCAGTGTTCATCTGGCACTAAAGCAAAAAAATAGAGGAACGGAGATTTTTGGTGTTTGACTTCAATAATGTTCTCTTGATTGTTATTTACCATATAAAATCCACGATCTGTTTCTCGAATATCTTTAATTTTCAATTGCCAAGTCTTATGCTCTGAGTGCAATATGCTGATGCGATGATTTTTTGTGATCACATGATTTTGAATTGTCAATATCGTTTGAGTGTCGACCCTCAGCCATGCTAGAATACAGATTTTCGTTGATTCAAATGCAAGAAAAAAATTTAGCTCAAATCGAATGGCATAGTTTTTGGGAGAACACCTTTTCGAATACCTGATACCTACCCACCTGGAATGAGAAATTATAGATAATGATAAGTGATGGTTTTCGAATCAAAAATTGAGTTGAAATATGCATAACGAAAATTCATTATCTGGTCCAAACATTGTATCAAAGTTGGCGAATAGACTCGGTTAATAAAAGTTATTTGACTTGGGAAAATATATTTCGATAAATGAAAAAACCCTCCTCGAATGTAATATTGTCGAATAATCAATCACAAAATTTGTTTACATTTTTCCAATTTTGCGAGAGAGAAAAATCGTAAACGGATTTTAACATAATTCAAACGAATCTGGACCGTTTTCACTGTAATTTCTCGTTATCTTCGTTGATACAATTGGTGTTTTGTCAATGCTGAAAGGAGACCTTTTCCACACGCACACACATTAAATGATTTTAATGAGTGCGCCGCTTTTGTAAAATAATAAACACATCTAATTATCGCACTCTCGGTCGCACACTCCACTGAAACCATAAACGCAAATCGGTATGAATAATTAGGACTGATGTGTAAACGATATACCAAACGAAGCGTATAAAATAAGGGTGAATTTTTGATTAGAATGAGTTTACTCTCGCCCTTTCTGGCTTCACTTTAAACCGCTTTTCATATATGAGATTTTCACGATGAAAAAGAGTGTGAGAGATTGAAACCGAATGTGATGTGCTTTTGGGGATATCATCACAACAATAAAATGAATTTGTTCCGCACTAAAGACAATGTGAGAAACGACCGTGTGCAATTCTATGTGAACGTAAATTTTAAAATATCGAACATGGTCGGATTCAAGATGATTCAATTCGGTAACCTTGGCGACGATAGAGACTCGAAAATTGAATTTAAAACTTGTAATAATTTAAGTGAATTTGAAATGGGCTTTCACTCTCGGTTTCCTCGGGATGTGTGCATTGAACAAAATTTGTCGATTGAAATCAAATTGTGTGCATATGTGTGTCGTATCGTGTCGACACCAAATGCAAATATTTCAAAGCAGTTTATGTTTAACAATCAATTTGAGAAAACTTACTTTGTATTGACCCAAATCCTCAACAGTGCATGTGAGGATGGCATCACGTCCAACGGCAACAGTGGCATTCAGAATTGGCCCACTAAACTTTGGATCAGCTGAAAACAATGAAACGACAAAAGTTTTAAAAGTTGATTAAATGGTTTTCGATTTCAAAACCCCTAATCGCTTTCACTCTATATATAAATCAATCTGTTTGGCAAACATACACTCAAACACAATTGGCTACATTCAAACTTAACTAGTGATAACGAATCAAAAACAGTTTAATTGAAATCAGTGAAGTAAAATGAAAAAGAAGTGGCAGAGGTAAAATAATTCAGAAAAAATGGCCCCGATCCAGTTCGGATTCAAGTGAAAACAAATTCAGTTAGAATGTTGATTGCAGCAAAAGTTTTACGAAAATTGAATTGATTAGGTTGCTTTAAGTGCATCAAAACCATTGCCGTCCTCCATTAAAGAGAAAAGTCCGAGTTTTTCGATTCTGCCCGTTACACACATTGGCTGATGAAGGAATCATTTGCTGCTATTTACTTGCTGCTGCAAAAACTTAAAAAACTTTTTAGCATTCGTATGTTCGTACATTGATGTTATATTTATTGAAATCCAACAGCAGCAAATCATAAGCGAAACTAGAAATGAAAGAAGATGAAGAAAAAAAACTGGGCCGACCCCTTTTCGCTGAAGAAGAACTATTTCTATTTTCTAATTGACTAGACGATGTTCATCAACTGGTTTTATTTTTCATGGAGAGAGAATAATTTGCTTATAAACTTTTGCATTGCACTTCTTCGACACAGTTCAGAAAAAGGAATTACGACAACCCCAATACATGACTCGGGTAACAGTCAGGAAATACGACGAAAAAAGAATATAACAAATTGGTATATTTTTCTTTCTGCATCGAAACTTTGTCGATTTCTGCTTAAACTAATAAGTCAAGGCGAAACAAGTCTTGTTTTTTTACGTTTACCAATGCAACAAGATGTGGGCCTGCTAGTCGCGGAACGCGCGCATCAAGCACAAATTGAAAATGAACCATGGATTTTTTTTCCTAACTCCTGACAAACTCATGTACATGAAATCGAATTCGAAGAATTTTTTTAAAGCTTATTTTTCAAGTTACACATGTTTCATGCAAGCCACCGAGCGCATGTTATTTTTTGTCTGTCCGCTGCATTTCACTTGACTATGAGAATTTATAGCCATTTTTTTGGCCATAAAACTCGAATATATAAAGCTAATCAACTGAACATTACTCACATAAAATTGGCAACATTTACGATCACTTGGAATATTTAGCTGTTGTTTCTTTTTCTCTCTTCGAAAAATTTCCACCATTTCTTTTTACCATTGCAAACCACAAATGGTAAATTTCTCATGCTTTGGCAATTTAAAGTTTCGAATGGACAGACGAATGTATGAATGAACGAAGAGAAAATTACGTTCATTTTAACGAGAAAGATGACCAACTTAATGGCCATTATGAAAATACCACTACATGAAATGATGAAACAACGATAAAATACACACAAAAAATTAATCGAATTTCAATGAGAACTGCTTCAAAAACCATACCAAAAATGTGGTAAATGTTATGTCATGTCATTAAACATGACTAAATGAGCATTAAAAAATATGCTTTTTTGATCATTTGACCGTCATCTATTTGACTACGCAAACCAAAAAGCCATCGGATTTTTTCAAGCACAAGATTAACCGGCTTTCAAAACTACAAATGCGAGTATTTTCTTTGACTGTATGTATCCCATGAGATCCTATAATCTATTGTCATATGAATGACATCATCTCTCTTTAGACGAACAGTCTTAATTTGACATTTTCCATTGAAATCTTTAGTTTGAATATTTCTTTATGGTTGAAACATAATACACTTTAGTTGTAGTTGTCATTTAACAAAATGTTTGATTGAAAAATCATATTTACACTCAACACACACCCAAATTTAATTTAACAGCGACAGTTTGTTGCAACATATCTTACCGGTTGAAATGGGATTTGTTTGCAACGGTGGTAACAGTGAATAATGATTCAAATTTAAGTTTCAAACAGCAATTAGCAATTATTATGCCAATAATGCAATCACAATGTGACCAACTAATGTAAGCATATGTTGATCTAGAAATTGTTGTCTTCATGTGAACATGCACCACGTGTCCATATAGTTTCTTCATTCAATCATGCAATATTATTGCTTTGGAAAAACCCTGAACTGCATACAAAACATGTCACATTCAATCATCGAATTTAAACAGAATGTCTGAAATGTTTGAATGGCTGGTGCATTTTGGGTGAATTGAATTGAAACCAAAGAATCGATTTAACAACCGTACACAATTGACCGTATTTATCAAATAATTTTACCTATTGATATTTGAATTTCATATCGACTTGCTTTGTTTGATGCCGGCATTGTTTGCGCTATAGTGCTTGGCTGCATATATGGGCATAAACATGAGCATATACATTGTATATAAGTGTGTGTGCATTTGTGCAGTGTGCATGTACAATATGTCCATATGCACAATTGTAATGGTTTTGTCGATTGTTGACCAACTTCCAGAATTTTAAATAGAATATTGGATTTGAATTCTTCACATATTTACCATAAGAACCAAAAAACCGAGAGAGAGAGGGAGAGAGAGAGAGAGATTGAAGAGAAAGAAGAGAGGATGGGAAAATATCAATAGGAAAAAAACGATGTCCGAGAAGTAAACATGTATGTTTACGTTCGAATGAGAAACCATAAGTTGCATTGTGTGTATTTCTGTATTCGGTGTATTGATGCTGCATAATATTATCAAATTGATCGTGAATTCATGTCAATGGTCATATTGGTTCGCAAGAAATACACAATTTACCAAAATTTATTTGCCAACTATTTCTTTTGGTCGTCGTTCATTTATGAGAATTGTCGAATTTGTCGGACAATTTCTTTTGCTGTATTTTTATTTTTATTTTTCTCTTTAACATTCCGTAATTTATAAATATAAGAGGTCGATGTGTTGTTATCGCCTTCATTTATGTTGATGTGTATATTTGCATTGAACAAACGCAATCGAATGCGAATCGATTTTGAAGGATAGTTAATCAGCGTATTCAATGTGTTCGATCTAAAATGTAAATAGGTTCTAGCATGCCTAATTACAAGCTCTAGTTTGGATTTTGTGCATTCGGCTCTAATTACATTCACGTTGAATAAATGTTACTAATTAAAGCACCGAAGCTGAATGGAGCTGGCTCAAAATCGCAATATCTAAACATGTCATTCCGTATTTGTTTATGTTTGTAATTTTCAATTCTCGCATGAAAATCGACAAAGGAATTTCAATCGATGCAGTCAATTTTACAATGGTCAGCTTCATTAGATTGTTTGTGTGCATATAACTATGTGACAAAGCTTAAATGTCGACTTTATTGTTCAGTAAAAATACACACACACGCACGCGCACACACACAAACATGCTCGGCTCTTTTGCCAATAAACAAAATGCAAAAACCATCAATCGCCGTTGGATACAATGCAATCGAATTTGAATTTGATTTTCGTTTCACGAACTGACGCCCCAATGCCAATGAAACTATAAAGCCCAAACTGAAATGACACGCAATCACGCGTTCAATATTTTTGCACGTATAAATAGCGGTTTCGGTATCAACAAATGAAATAAATAACGGCACACCAGAATTTAAAGCAGTTTGACATCGGATCAAACCGTATACGATTGAAACGAATCAATTGGATTTACGTGTGTTTTGCAGCAGATATTGCCGAAAGACAATGCATTGCATCAGTTGATTTCACTTGATTTGATGGAGAAATGAAAAGATTTTCGGTTACACACATATTCTAATATCGAACAAATGCTATTTATATTCTCTCTTTCTCTCTTGTTTGCTTTTACTCTGACATAGATACATTTAAATAACATCGAAATAGCATTGGTTTTGATCAAATGAATGTGTGCACAACGCACAAACAATCTTTGTGAGTGTAATCAATCAATTCGACGGGAGACTTGAACATGAATTCCCCAAATTATTAGGCAACAGAGCGCAATTTAAGCGAAAACCACGATAATATATAGACAAATCATGTTCATATGAACTTACTGACAATAATGCAATTTTCGAATGTAAAATATATTTTGAGAAAAGGGGGTCTGGCCGTCATTTTATTTATCGTTTTCAGAAGGCTGCTGTTTCGAAAAAACATGGTTTCGTGATTTTTTATTTAATTTTTCTGAAAATATATGGAAAAAGGTGTCGAATTTATGTGCCATTACAATTGTATATAAACATGCCAACAAACGGAAATGCAAAATTTTTGAAAGTAGTAAACTAATTTAACGGCTAAAAATGATTGAAATTCGTCGAATAAACAAAACGAATTTCGATAAAATGTCGTTTCATGTGACACGCAAATTGAAAATAAATTACAGCACGCATTCATTAAGGTTGAAAATGAAATGCAAGAGAATGAGCAGCCCCTATTCGATTTGGAGTAGGCTCTTTTACGCTTCAACTATCTCAATAAAAGTATTTCGAATGCGAGTATCAATCTATCTGGATGAATATTCTTCCATCGAATGATTTCTCATCTTTGACACTTCATGGTTTCGTGTATACGTGCATTGATAATATTCCCATAAGTACTTGGATGCTTCTTAAAATGCTTAACGTATATGTCTAACAAACATTTCGAATTTGACTACGACTTTTCAGTTGTATTTTTGTGGGTCTGACATAAGTTTCATTGGGGCAGAAGTTCAGGTAAACACTGGTCAAAGTTGTAATGGTATTCAATGTGATACCTCAAGTATTTTAAGGATCTATTAAAAGTTTGGAAACTTTTGCAAAGCATTCGATCAATTAGGAAGTGCAGTCGTGTATCAGACACTGGATCCAAGTAATTATCGATCGTAGTGTTTGATCGAAGTTTGCTTTTTTTTCATCTTCTTCGTTTACTTGTATTCTTTGAGCGTGTCCGCAAACATCCACCCAGAGTATCGTTCAGTTCAGTACAATTCGAGCCAAAAACTTATCTAATCTCTCATCTGAAAATAATACTCCAGAGGGATTGTAGGGAGAAGAAAGTTTGCCAAAGACAAAGTTCAAATCTTCAATATTTTTCGAACAGAATCAGCACCAAATCGAATGGAAAGCAATTTCGTTTACAATTTTCACCCTCTCAAAATACATCGTGATTCAAATATGCATGATAATGATAAACCGTTTTGTTGCTTGATTATATCATAAAAATGGTTGGCAATTTATATTAAGTGAACTGTTCTGGAATGATGAAGTGAATACACGTTGCCAAGCATTAAATGAGCGAGACACACTCACATCCTCTCTATTAATTACTATTTTCATCACCTACATAATTAATTGAGCGCGAAACCAAACATTTATATCTAATCATATAAATGTGATTTCGTAGTCTTGACTCTGGTTATGTTTCCATACTCCCGTAACTCATACACCAAAACGGTATGCGTTTTGAAATGTGGATTGAGTGCGAGAGAACATAAAATGCAAACGTAATGTAATGCATTTACGAACATTTGAAATGGTCGTTTTGATGGAAAATCAAGCACCCAGTGGCACCAACACACAGGCAACACCAACAACAAAAACATAAACCCATTCAGCTTAATGACTCTTTTTATATTCATAATAATATTTTCATGTTCAGTATGCATTTTTCTTCATTTTGCATCTCTCTCTCTCTCTAGTACTGTCCAGCATATAATCACCCTGTGAATTGTAAAACATGAAAATATGCAAGGTCGATTTTTCCTTTGGCATTTACATACAGAACAGACACAGAGACTGAATGCGATAGAACGTGTTAGAAAAAACGAAAAATATCTCTTCGAGTATATAAAAAAATCGAGCATTTCCTTAGCAATCGAACGCAAATTTTATTGGGTGCTTGTCGCTTCATTTCATTCGACTCAGGTATTTTTTGTGTTTCCTGTGTCATTCACTCCGAGTTCATACTCCACAATTCATGAGTGTGTGTGTGTGTATCTACCTGTAATTTACCTTTAAATGCACCGCATCAAAAGTTGTTCTGTGTACTTTTCAAGCAGCTCCCATGTATAGATGGGAAAAAAGCGATTCCAATAGGTTTGAAATTTTCAACTCAAAAGATGCCATGTACAAATCATTGATAAAATTCAGCGCGAGAATCGCATAAGTAAAGCATAAAATTTACAGCAGTTCATTTTCAAATATTTCATATTCAGTTGGTGAGTTATCACAAAAGGCAAAAAAGGCAACCGTAACGATGGTCGTGATCGTGGTGAACGGGTAAACATATGCTGACTCGGAGTCGAATAATTCATATTCACACGCAGTCAACGGAAATTCACTGACGTCCGGTGTTGTGCCCGAACAGGACATTGTATTTGTTCAGCATATGTGTTTGAATTTATTCTTCACTTTCGGCGCTTTTTTTCTTTCTTTTTTCGGTTCATACAGTATGTTTCATTATAGAGAGAGGTTGATTTTTTATAATAAAACTCAAGAGTTTTACAAAATTATTTTATATACATTCTATTTAGTATCTAAGCTACGGCGCCACAAATTAATATTTAATCCATTCTCCTGCCTTCTCGATCACACAGGCACATCTATTCGGCATACTTTTGCTCAAATTTTCAGCATATTCGCTTTGAAAACCTTTCCACTGGCGCTGAATGAATGAACTGAGCTGCTTCAAATTGCGGTATGTTTTACCACGAAGCCATGCCTTAATAATAGCCCAAAAATTTTCGTTCGGATTGCAATCGGGTGACTGTGGCGGCCAGTCCATTTGTTTAATGTCATTTTCCTCTTTCCAAGCATTGCATAGACGACTTTTGTGTTTTGGATCGTTGTCTTCTAATAGAAGCCAATTCGAATTGTGGTTGCCATAGAACTTCTTAGCGATGGGTAACTGTGTCGATGAATAATGTTGGTTCATCCTCACGGCGCTTGGAATCCCCGTGAATATGGTCAACTTTCCAAAACCAGCTTCACAAAAGCAACCATAAGCATGCACCTTTTTCGGATACTTTACCGTGCGAACGACCATTCTCTTTTGGGCTCTAGACTAGGCATGGGTAGTGCTATTCACCAGCCAAAAGAATGACTCGTCAGTGTATATAACTTCGCTCCAATCTCTTGTTGAATTTTGCTTTGCCCCGTCAGTGCCTTTTTCTTCTGGTTTTCTGTCAAAAGCGGTTTCTTCAATTTACTGCGATAACGAACACCGGCAACATCTAATCTTCTCCTGATAGTAGAGCGCGAGACCTCTATTTTAAGACGGCGTAGCCGTTCAACACCTTGGCTCAACAACATACCTAAATTTTTATCGAACAACTTGACTCTCCGTTTATCTTCCTGTTGCGAGGAGGCTCAGTTTGGCTTCAGATTGGGCTGGTCGTTCACTTTTTTTTCATGCTTATACTGCTGGATTCACTTTATTACGAACCCTTTTGACTTTTTAATGTATTTAGCAGTCGATGTGATCGACATTCTTTGTCCTTTTGGATGCAAATGCAGAAAAACGGCTTCAAACCGTGAATGAAAATGTTCGGAAATAATGTTTTCGTTGCACAACAAACACTGTACTGATTTGAGAGCTGTCATTGTTAATTGACGTAGTAGCTTAGAGTCTCATATGGCAACACCAAAAACATTTTTAGGATATTTGAAATTTGTGGTAGTTAAATCAACCTCTCTCTATAATGAAACATACTGTATATGGTGTGGTCAGTGAAAACGGAGGGAGCGAGAAAAGGAAGCACTTTACCGGTTGCATGCGAAATGATTCATCAAAAGGGAAAAATATTGCCGAATAGGTGATATTAATCATCCCAATGGAAAAGCCAAACAAACGGCGGTAAAAGGATTTTCACTTCTTTTTTCGGTGGGGGAAATTGTAAAAATACGATTCCACTTGACATTTTTTGTGTGTATTTTTTCACTCCTCATATTTTCTATCTTTTGTTTTTATTTTCATTTTTTCGTCGACCTCTCCACACTTATATTTGCGAGACTCCATTAAATGGAAGCATTACTTAAACGGAGAACTCCAAGTTAACTATTATGTCTAATTAGTATTTACGTTATGGCGGCGACACACACGAACAAAAAAAATCTTTTTAATTTATGTTTATGGTTTAAGTTTAATGTGTGTGTGAATGTGTGCATGCGAAGTGTGGGTGCCTTTTAATATCGCACACTAAAAGTGTAGTGCTCTTCTATTCTTTTATTCATCATTTTGTTTTCTATTTTTTGTCGTTCTTTGTTCAATGAAGACGAAAGGCGGTATATGGTCAAAAAGTGAAATCACACAGATAATTTTTCCTCAATTGCCATTAGCACATTGGCCACACAATATGCGAATAATGTGCCAAAAAGTCATAAAAAAGTGCCATAGATTCCACGACGGCTGGCCACACACACACACATACACATTTATCCAATCAAATTATCGCTGAAATTACCATGATTGCATGATTTTTTTATTCGACAAAAAAGAGTCATAGAACACAGAGAGTGTGGCTTTAGTTCATTTAGTATCGGAAGTATTGAAAATTAATCGCATCAACTTTTCAACTTCCTATTTCAATTTGTTCTCTCGTTGAATGAAAAAGTAGAATGAATTGTCGCGACGATACGGATATGATAAAAAATTAATCCAGTTTTAAGCACATAAGTTTAATTACGTCATCACATACATTTATATGAGGGAATGACCAAAGAAAAAGTAATGAAAAATGGCAGTAACGAGAGAATTCTGTTCACACCATTTTCTTGAGGTTGAATTTTGTAATAGTTTGCCGTCACATTGATGGCGGCACTATAATTGCGGGTCGCACATTTTTCCTGCGACATTTTTTGTTTTTCTCTCTGCTTCAATTTCAATATATGGTCTCATAATGTCGATTGTTACTTTTGTTCCGTGTCTTTGTTGCTTTGGTCGGCATTCGATTATGTCGCACCGACTGACTGACTATGTAAGTGTGTGATTGCTGACTGCAAACTCTCTCTCTCTCTCTCTCTCTCTCTCTGGGCTGTTTTTATTTTATTTCTATTTGGTTTAGTGTTTCACGTGCAAATATCCCGTTATGCGTGCCAGTAATCAACCACTTCATATAATATTATGTGATGATAATTTTGTTGAAAGTTTTCTTTCGTTCTCCTTTCTCTTTATGCCATTTCAACTGCACATTTTTCATCCAAAATGGATATGTGTTATTTTAGTTTTCGTTACAAATTCAATGTATACAAATGCGACTAAAATCAAAACGAAGAAAAACAGGCGAGTATCTGAATATGTGTATGCATATGTAGCGCGCGCACACACACACGTGGTCGAAATGGAACTGAAAATGGCATTTAATTGTTGGCATTTAAAAAAACTATGTATATTTGTGTGCATTTTATATGTATTTGAAAATGGCGTTCAGTCGTCGAACGCTGACTCTCAATTACTTGATAAGCATTGGCTTTCGACATTTTCTTAGAACGCGAAAACTATTTAATAAATGGTTGGCAAACAATTTCTATTTATATTGTTGCAACACAGAAAAACACGACTTTTTCACATTCATTTAAATAGCGTTTTATTTATTTACATCGAACGCACGAGATTTATACTCGGCTGCATTTTAATTTTCCAAATTGCCGGGTTTTTTTGTTATTCATTCAGTCATTCCAGTCTTTCTGTAAGGGGTCTTGCCAAAAAGTTGACTACATGCAAAGAATTCAAAACTTGAAACTTTTTTATGTGTGTTCACTAGCGCACAGCGTTGTCAAATCAAAACTCTGAATTTTCAACTCCCAGATAATTACTCATTGACTTGGAGTTTGTTTATTTACTGTTGTTAGTCTTTTGAGAGAGAACTGTGTTGTCTTTTTTTTTTCGTAGAAAGGAATTGAAACAAAAATTTGTACAGCACACGGATAAATCGCAATTATAAACAAATTTTTCTTGGCGAAACACGTAAAAAAATATCAAAAGAAATGAAAATGTAAGAAAAAAACATTGGAGTCAATGATAAATGCACTCGACATGAAAGTTTTGCCAACGATTGTAATAAACAGGTAAAGTGAAAACAACAATTCTAATTGCAACTGCACAATACTGCCTTTTTAAGCAGGCAGTTGAATTCATTTCAATAGAACTGGAGCTAAATAATTGCATAGCACAAACGGAAAAGTCTCCATTACGACAATATTATATTGTTTTACCATTGGCAAGTCTGTTATAGAGAGAGAGAGAAAATAAACGAAACTGTAGAAAAAACCCTTTTTGTCACACAATCTTCAACGTCATAACTTGATAACATTTTATTATAAGTAGAAAAGTGTGTTGTTTGGGGCTACAACTGCCAATGACTATCAACCATCGAACTTTAATTCTGCGAATACTCTAGAACAAGTTTTCTTCGTATTTTCGACAAAAACGCAAATTCACATTTTCCACGAAAAAAAAAAACAAAATGGTCTTTATTCACTTTTTTCGTGTTTGAATTGAAATATTTTGTAAATAAAAAGGAACTTACATCCGTAAGTCTAACTTTTCCAAATTTCTTCCTTTACCGAACTGGTAGTGCAGTACTAATGTCCGCTAATGTCTAAGAGCAGTCAACTTTTTTGGCCATTAATAAATTATTGACGTATAAATAATTAAAAATGTGTAGCGTGTGTATTGTATGTTGAATGGACGCAATGCTTGTATGATATATATCGTAATGACATGAAGATTTGTACTGGCTATTTTCTTTCAAAAAATAACATTCCGAAAGTTTAAGGCAATTTTAATACAAATTGAAGGTACCTCCCATTCTATTCCCAAAATGCATAGAAAAACGATTTTTAGCGATTTCAAAACTTTGGGGTGATTGCAATACTTTACTGCACACAGTGAGTGTGCGGAAAAGTAAAAATGCTGGAGTTGCCAATAATAATTAAAAAAAAGTTGATTTTTTTATTATTATATAATGAAAATTCATAATAAAAAACAAATTCAATTTGTTTCATTGCAAATATGTTTGTTTACATTAATTAACTCACTTAATTTAAGTGTAAATGAATGACCAAAAATATACCTGTTGTCAGGTGTAAAAAGTTATACTCAATTGCACCGCATCAAATCCGATTATGATTACAAAGTTAACAAACTATATTCACTCTAAATTGAATGTCAGTACTATTGAATGAAACTTATTTTATATGATAAAAGAAGGATTAAACTTTGTCTGTGTTCATTTCCATACGATGTTCGTTGAACGTATTGCATCCAAGAAGTTATATTCTCTCTAATGTGATAGCAAAGACGACCTGGGTGTTGTACGATTCAGGATTTATTTGTGTTCAAAATTAATGATGTAACAATTGTTATCAGCAATGTCCGTTCATCCAAGTATATCTATCGTTTCAAACCAAAAAGTTTTTCTCTTGATTTCAGCAATCGGATCAACATATATGTATAGTTGATGTGTGATAAAATGGCAAATTTTTGAGCGGCCTTAATCGTGTGGAATGATATCAATTGTTTTCAAATTACATGAGACACAATTGATTCGACGGTACCGTCTGGTACAGCATTGATAATCAAAACATCGTGATTAGTCTGGTTTGCTTTGCAAAAAAAGACACAAATCTTGATAAGATCGAGAGAAAGAGAGTAAAAAAAGTGGGCGTTTTGTCAAATAATAAGTTTATAATTATGATTTATTACGCTGGACACTGCCGATCCCTTCAATTCATTCCGGAATTATGTAAATTTAGACGCTGCAAAATTGATAAATAATATTTTGTGGGAGAGACCATACATAAAATCGTTATTCCATGTCATGTTTTTCATTGACGGCGGTGTTTTTGTCGAGTTTCGAGTTTTTTTTTTCATTCAAGATTCATACAAAAAGTGACATTCAATTTGGACACATTGCAAATGGCCTCAACATGAAATGCAATCCAAAATTATGCATCCCCCCCTCTAAAAGCATCCTTGTGGAAAAGCATCCTGGTGGAAATGGGAAATATGTCATGAATTCAGATAGTGTAACAAAGCAAATGAAAATGTCACTTGTGTATCAATTTATAAGGGCATATAATTTCGACGATGTAATAACTATGCGCTTGATGAACAGGCACACACCCCACTCTAATGGTCTCTCCATTCTCTCATCTCTCGTTCAACGAATTCATAAAATGTTTACAAATCGCTTTATGCATTGCGTGTGTGTCATCTTTGTAAACAAACGAGAGAAATGAGAAAGAGTGAGAGTAGCACAGCAGCAAGAGCTCGAGTCAAGTTTCATTACTTTAATTAAACGAATCATTTAACATTTAACCTATGTGTGTATCGTGCACTTTGGCCTCAAAATTCCCCTTGTGCATTTAACAAGTACGACACAAAATTCAAAGATGCACACACAGAGAGAGACGATTCCATTCTGATGCACATACAAAACACATTTTCAATGGTCTATATGTATGCACAAATTTTATAGCTAAACATTATGCAATTTACAATATATACAACATTCATATGCCAGAGCAAAAATATGGAAAACATGCAACACTGATATACGAGACACATTCAAATAAATTCATTCAGAAAATGCGATTAATATCGAGAACGAAAATATCTATTCGCAAGAATGGAAGAAGTTTCGTACAAACTTTAGGCAATATCAAATCAAATTTGTTTAGTTTTCATTTAAAACTAACAAAATGTGTAACACTCGAAAGATGAAACAGATGACAGAGAAAGATAGATCGAGAGAGAGAGAGAGAGAGAGAGAGAGAGAGAGAGAGAAGGGAAGGTGATTGAGTGAACATGAATATGCGAGCGAGTGAGATAGAAGCAAGGGGTAAAAAAGTTAAAACACTTAAACCGCAAGGGCGGAAAGTAAAACTGGTTTGATGCATGGTCACGTGCCACAACTAATGAATGAAATGCTTAAAACTTTGTTTCCGGAAAACATACAACTTATCATCAAAAACGATCATATCAACGAGACAGTCAGTCGGTGTAATGAATATCCCATCTCTCATATCGCTTCATTTTTTTTTTCAGTAAGGCAACAAACAGAAAATGTTTTAGCCACTTCGCAAAGGTTTGTGATAAGAGTTTTCTATTTAAAATTGAGAAATGCTGTCATCATTGCATTTGAATCTCAGGTAAATTTGGGTTTGTATCCGGTTTATTCGAGGTTCATGCAGTCTACCAACCAATGAATCATTAGATAATCTTGCTAATCAAGCACAACCACCATCGAATTCACTATCGCATATTTTATAAATTTTCTATTCACAGAAGGTTGAACTACAAACAAAATGAATCATATCTCGATAAGTATATGTACATGAGAAATTCATTTAAATCCCCATCGAGGTGTAAAAATGTTAGCATTTTTTCTTTTGAAACTTTCCATCACAATCATCGAATCGTTGTGTGTATGTTTTGGTGTGATAAATCTATCGTCGAATCGTTCATGCTCACAGTGTGTTGCCAATCGAATGAAATGAGCTAGAAAAATGGCCAAAGCTTAAATTAGTCAACAATGCAATGCTCCAACTAAACATCGGAACCAATTCCACATAATTATGGTTTACCGTTAGCATAGACTAATGTATGTCGATGTAACATTTATTTTATGACCTGGGTCGAGAATTTATCGGTTTGCACGCATACATGTAAATGTGAACACCATCTGAAATAAAGAAATTAGAAAACGATTTCTATATATGCCGTGAGCAAAAGGTTGCCACACCGCCACTGAAATAATCACAAAAACACTTTCACAATTTTCCATTTGGTGGTAAATTCAATAAAAGGATTTGATAATCGTATTTTCGGCGATTTCATTTCGTTGTTCGCCATGCTGACCGATTTATTAATGTAAATTGAAAATGTCAGCTCGTTTCTACTGATGCAACCATTTGCTTTGGCCACAACGGCAAGACATTGGACAAACTATACGCTAAATGAAAATGACAACCGAAAATTACCCACATGTGTAAATCTCAAATTGTGATTGAATACACAGTGAGCAGGGAAAATAAAGTCGCGTCAGAGGATGGCACGCGTCATTTTCGTTTTACCAGATCACTTAATGGCACACATTATTAGTAAAGTAGATTAAATGTGATGCATGCTATGCATATACGAGGTGATATATTTTCCTTTTTTTGGGGGGGACGCCACACATACCATCATTTCGACCGAAAATTCATCCATTCTATGCGGCGGGACACCAAAAACGGCAATATTTAATGCGGTGCAAATAAAAGACTATTTTATGGGCGCCGGTGCAATTGTACCAAGTATGAAGACTATATTCAGTGGTTCGTTGACACGTGCCACACAAAACTTTTTGCAATAAATCTTCACCACACTGACCAACCCCGTCACTCTAATTGATTTCGAGAAGATTTTTCATCCACGCAGCCACATCTATACAACTGTCAGTTTACTCATTCATTTGCAGTAGTTTTTTTTCTCTTGCTCACTCTCTTATTCACACGGGCAGATTCCGTTCCGTTTGAACTTACAATGTAGGAAAAGTAATATAGAGTGATAAAAATTGAGACAAAATGTAATGCAAATGGCAAATCAGTAGAATAAAATTACTGCGTTTTTCGTGAATATTTTAATTTTTCACGACCATTAGATTGAAATTCTCTACAAATGTATGCATTTTTTCGTCGAATTTGAATAGATTTTTTTGTATTAATTTGAAATTCGAGTTGGTTTTTAAATAATTCAATTACTATGTTATTCAATATGGATTCTATGTGTGTCAAGAGATAGTATGTACTTTAGTTCGGTTTCAATAGCTGAAAATTAAATAAATGCATGAATCCTTTCCGTGGTCAGTGTGGGAGAGTGTACAGAAATGGCAGTGTAAATAAAAGAACAAGACTGTGCCATTTGATGTTTGGTATAATAAAGTGTTGGATTGCACAAAAGCCACACGAACCGAGCACCATGTTTAACTCTTTTGATAAAATAGTCGCCGAAAGCAATGAAACAAAATGCGTTGCCATATAAAAGCGTTACCAGCAAATATGTATACGATGTGAAAAAAAATGTGAACGAGAGAAAAAGAATAAAAAATTTTCTGTGGTATTTTGGAATTTCATCGTTTACAGTTTTAGTTAGCTAGTTTATTCCTAATGTAACTTTTTCGCTCCTCAACTTGTGTGGATTCTGTTGTTTAAACAACCTGTTGAGTGACGACGTGGAATTTTGTTCCAACAAAAATGGAAAATATTTTTATCAATCACGTAAGATATATGTTATGTGTTTGTTTTTTCTTCCACCGAATCATTCAACAACAACTCACAAACAAACGATAAAACATTTCTAAAGGCATTGGAGCAAAACTGTAGTATTTTACTCATATATTTCGAGCATATCCCAAAGATATGATTAAAAATGGATATATTTACGTCTTCTAAATATTTAATAAAGTGGTCATGTTCGTCTAAAAATATAAAACGGCTACATGTATGCATTGGAAATGATGAAGTAGGTTGTAATTTTGAGAAAAAGAAACCCAATGGTTATGTCAAAATAAATAAACTATGCTGGCGATCACATCGAATAAACATTATTTCAATGGCACTCTGTCAAATTGTGGTAATTTATAGAAAATGAGAGGTTCACTTATTGTTTATATCATTAGGCAATCGAACTGAATTGTTTTTTTTTTCTTCTTTTTCTCTCTCTCTCTCTTCGCCTTTCGGCATTAATCGGGTGTCATTAATAATTCATTGGTTAAATACTAAATAATTCTGTTGAAACAAGGTGTTAACGGGGGAATTCGATGTGAATGCTGATATATATTTTGATATTAACCACTTTTCTGCTCAAATGACTCAGGTAAATATTAGTTATTACAAGCTTGTTCAAATAGAACATTCGTGTTCACGTGCACATGTATGTGTGTGCGTGCGCTTTTGTTTCGAAACCTTTTATTGGATTACAATCCATGGTCATGGTGGATGGCTATCAGTTGGATTTTAATTTCAAGCATCACCATCAACATTTGTTCGCACTATCATGACTCAGACATAGCTACTTAAACATACCATGGCATGGATGTAAAGTGATTTAAATGAGCGTTTTTTGTAAACAACAGCAAAAATCTCTTCCATTCAAAACGCAAATTTTCCCATACATTTCCAACCACTTTTGCTCTTTTCCTCTAATGAACAACTCCCACTTCATTTTTCTGTATGACAATGTGATGGTCAAAAATTCTCCGGAATACTTCAGTGATATCTACGTCATTCAACTCATAAAACATAATAAAAATCAACTTAATTAACTTATGCATATCCATTGCATCGTTGCAATATCCATATGACTTTTATTCTTATACCAGACATGATTCGTTTAAATTGCACTCATATATGAGGATAACGAACCTTTCATTCATAAGCAAACATTGCTTGGATTCATTTTATATCATTTATTCATCGAGCGCATTCATCCATTACAAATCTGCTCACATTAAATCAACCAGACGCCAAAACAGAAATTATAATTTAAAAAAAAATCGTATACTATGCGAAATTGTACGAAATAAATACAGTGTTAATTGCATGAACATAAAATGTCAGATGATAAAAAAAAAATAATTGGAGAATGGAGAAAGAAGAATCATTTATAGTTAGTTCATCATATATGAGTGTAACTGAGTATGCACAGTCAGACAAAGAGAGAATGTTCATGAATTGCTTAAAAGCGTCCATTTTTGAAGGATTTTTTACTGGTTGGCCTGTTTTCATTGGAGCGTTTGTTAGTAAATGCACTTTCTCACACTATCCATCTCTCTTTTGCTTTCTATTTTACTATCCATCATTTCTCCCAATTTCGGTTGCCCATTCCATGGCAATTCTTTTGTCAATGACTAAATGAAAACGGGAATGTAATTTCCATTTTATTAAAATTAAACCAAATGGTATTCATTCACTGCATTTTCGTGTCGAATAAAATGAAAATACTTGCAGTGGCAACCGCGTTGTCGATACAACTGCATCAAACCAATGTGCAATGTAACACAAGCCACAACATATAGATTCTCTACGACACGATGCAACAGACTGAAATTATTACAGTTTTTGTTCAAATTGTCATCATCGGACCGGTATGCGATCAATTGAATTCGGCGGACCAAATGCAAACAATGAAATGTGCTTCGATTCTTTTTTCATGTATGCATTTCTGTCTGGTGTGGAGTGTTCGGTTCATATAAAAAATTGAACGACTGTGAGACTGCAAGTTTTGTTGAAATCACAATGAAACGCAACCATTTTGCACATCATTCCGAATGACTGCGACCATGAGGCCGAAATAAAATAATTATTGACACTGAAAGAATCAACGAAAAAACTCACACAACCTCACCGAACTAACTTGCATTGCTCAAAGATATACACATTGATGTACATGTTGGTAAAATGATAACATTGGTGTGCGGTGGACTTTTTTTTCTGATGTGGTACAATTTCGAATGATAGCATTCTACATTTAAGCATGTGACGATGCAGATACCGACTGTGACAAGCAAAAAAAAAATTTGAAACGACGGAATCTCTGTTCTTTGTTTTTTTTTATGAAAGCGACAATTGAACCGTACTGTTCAGAATTTAAAATGAATTTAAAGTGATTTATTATTTAACCTTTGGCTTAGCCTCTCTGTTATTCTATTATTGGTTAGATTTAACCAGTGACATGGAATGTGTATGGGGGTGTATGTGTGTGTGTGGGTGTGTGTTTTATTTTGAAATTCAGTTCAGTTTTAACAAAATAAAATCAACCTCAAACATTGATCAGGCATGCCTATGAAATGATTTATTTACCTATGACTTCCGATACGGCTCCATACACGTTGACATGCATCGTAAAAATCATCAGCATTGCTTGTAGCAGTATGATCCCGACGTTGACAAACATTTTTGCGTTGTTATGGTCACTTGTTGTCTGTATATTTTTGTTGTTGTTGTTTCTTCTGTGTATTTATTTCGTAAGTAAATAAACAAATGGACACTCGAACATATATGAACACGCACCAATTGTATACACGCACAAATTTGCCCGTTTTTTTTTCTCTTTATTTTTAAAAAAGTTCCACCGAACTTCGATGGTGCACGAGACAAAAATGAAATGTGCACCGTTGATTTGTCTTATTTATTTGATTATTTTTAAATGCTTGTTGCAATTTCGACTAATAAACGTTATACAATTGCCTTAAGCAATAATAAATTCTAATATTATAGAAATGTTATATTTATTCTTCGATTCAGTCTATGAATTTTATTTCGATTTAGACGGCAGACACATTTTTTATCGTTCGATTTCAATTGATTTTTTACCGACGTTATTTCTTATAGTTTAGTATTGGTTTTTTTTTTATTTGAATGGCGCGCGCGTTTCTCTTCGTGTTTTTACTGTGGTTTTTCTGTATATGTTTTTTTTTTTTTTCAATTTTTGTAGCGCTCATACATTATTTCCTTGTTTGCTATGGTTTTTTATGCATTATAAGTGAGAGTGTGTGTGCGTGTTATTTTTTTTCAATTTCACTTTGTTCACGGCAATGAATCGAGCCGTGTTCGTCTTGTTGTTGTTCGTTTGGTTCCTTTTTCATTTGGGTAGAGACAAACAAATGTACACATCGTCTTGTGCCGTCATCAACTCGACGGTGCAAGCAATGACGAACAACACGCAAACTAAATTCTCAACCAAATAAATACCATACGGTCGTTTGTTCTCTGTCTTTTTCACGTTCGCCTCCTTTTCTTTGGCTCTCTCTTGCTATGCTTCGCTTTTTGTGGTGTTTAATTTTCGTTTTTCAAATGAATTTTCTATTTTCGAACCGAGCGCTGATTTGTTTTCCACCGGTCTGATGTCGTTGTTATTTTACTCTACAATTGCTTTGCTGCCGTCTTTCAGTGTCTTTATTATCGTTTGTTTGATATGAGTTTGAAAGTGTAATTATTTATTGTTATTATTTTATGTTTTGTTTCCTTGGAGTTTTTGATGATTGGTTTTGTGTGTATGTGTATGAGAGTGATTCCTTTTATCGTCTGCGTCGTTGAGTGATTTCCAATTGAATTGTGTGCGTCTCTGTGCCAAAATAAAAAGAAACAGATAATAATAAAAGCTCTATAAAATTCATGCCAATCTAAATCTATCTCGATGTGCCAGAGTGGATTTAATGACGAATTGGTGTGATTAAGTCTTTTTTTTTGTTGCGTGAATTGCGCACACTACACATTCATCGAGGTTATCGTTCAATGCTCACATTTACTGATTGCCTTTTAACCTTGATTATTAGACATAAAAATTCAAACCAAACAAACTCAAGACAATTACACAACATTTCTTCGTCTAGTTCGCCAATGCGCGCTTGAAATCATACACATTTATCAACTAATTAAGCAAAAGGAGAAAAAAAATTGCACATCGCAAACTTAACAGCGGCAAAATCAATAGATTCATTTTCAAGTGATTGACGTAATATTCATTTTACCGTGTGAACACCCTTAATTGCAATGCGATAATCAGCTTATTATTATACTCAATTGCATCGTAAAACTTTGTGCAGTAGAAAATAGAGCGAGAATACTAAGAAAATACATTAATCACTTCAAAATATCTTCAATTCAAAAAGATTCAATTGGTAAAAGAATGCAAAGCGAAATCTATTTGCTCTCTCCCACTCTACATCTACTCGTTTTTCTTTCTCTTTCTCTGTGTGAAATAAGAAAATATTTTGTTTTTCTCTCGATCGTTACAAATCATAAAATATGCTTCTTATTTTATCTTCTTTTTTCGTATTGCAACAAAATTCCTGGAAAGACATTCAAAGTATGCACGCTTCTCGCACCCAACGCTTTTTTTCTTTAACGCTTCTGTTATGCTCTTTTTGTTGAATTTCCAAGTTTTACGAGATATTACGGCACTTAAATGAAATTAGAGGAACTTTTGACGCCGTCAACAAAAATAGGTCGATATGGTAAAAGTAAACTTTAAAGATCTTTCAGCGACGGCGGCAATATGTTATTTGTGCTGCCAGACATTTTGTGAGAAAACTAATCACTAATTGAGTATACTTGCATTGTAAATGCATATGTATGAGCGTCATAATGCACAAACCGTGCAAATTATGCGTATGCAATCGTATTTGTTCTTCTGACGAAATGCCAATTGTTCAAATATGCATCCAGCTGTAATGCAAACTATAATGCACCCTGTCGAATTTGATGCACTTTCTCTCTTCCTTAAACTCTCTCACAATCTACCTTGTTCTCTCTCTCCCTCCCACTCCCTCTATGGGCCTGGCACTTTTAGTTTATAAATTTACATTAATTTATATGTTTGTTTTTAATTACAGATTTCTTGTTGTTGGTGAGGGTATGTGCAATGTGCATTTTCGAAATGGGTGGTGGGTGTTTTGTATTTGCTTGAGCAAATATCTGAAAACCAATGCACATGCATTTGTAACAAACGCGCTTCCACCGCACATTCATTACTTTTGGGGGCGAGATAAACAATAGAAATCCAGTACATGTGTGTGTATCAGTTATTATAAAATGTCATAACTTTCGATTCGGTTACTTATTTACATGTCACATGTATCGGGAGCGAACAAATTCAACGTAAATCCATTTCACACACACACACACACATGCACACTCATATTTGTTACAAGTAATCTCCTTTATTTTTCATATATATATTATACGATTGAAATCAAATATTAATCTTTTTTTCGGTAAATATTTGAAATAACAAATGTTGATGTGTATATTTTGAATTTGGAAGACCAGCAAAATAATTAAAATTAAATTGATTTCCAAATTGGAAATCATATTTTCATTCAACCCATTCAAAGTGGAGTACAAAAATTGTTGCGATAAATTAATATTCTCATGGCCTTTTTTCTTTCTCTCTCTCTATCACACACACACACACTTTTGATCGTTTGATGTCACTTTCCCCCCGGGAATTTGTCACGAATTATTAAAATTATGGATTTTTTTTTTGTTCGATTCAGGTCGAACATTCATATGGTTTCAATTTATTTTTGCAATATGCTGTCATGACATAAAAACCAATCAAGAGAGAGAAAAATAAAATAAAAACTTTGATTGAATAGAGATGATCACGAGACATTGAAGCAGAGAAAATAAAAATTTAATAAACAATGGAGTGCACAATACAAAAATCAGTAAAAGATCTCAACTATTCTCAACGGTTGTTTTCGAACAAATGAATTTCATTTGACTCTGGAAATATATTTAAAAGGCGAAATTGTGTCTTTGGAGCGAATAAAAATAATTCAACCAATCAAATAAACTACAGTAGAAATATATTGAAATTGAACTGGAACGAAATGAAGAGAGAGGGAGAGAAAGAGGAAGAGACAACCAAAATTGACACATTTAAATGACCAAATTGCCTGACATACGTTTCTTACGGCTGAATATTTTATTTTATTTTTTTCATTCTGAAAAAATATATGATTGGGTATTTTCCATTTTTTTCTGGACTTTTTCGCTTTATTTCCGCTTAAAATAAATTTTCGTCGGTATGTGTCTCTGGATTTTTGGACAGCCGATCAACGACCAATTCTGAACCAAAAATAAAAACGAAATATGAATAATTCAATAAGCATAACTGTACAATTTTAATCAATGGTTGCGCGCTCAATGCTCTGAAAAAAAATCCTCACATAACTCGATTCGCTTTATCTCACGAGAACTCGATAATTTGTTGAAATAATTAAACGTCTGTCGAACAAACAGAAAATAAAAAAAAAATCCACAAAACAAAAAGGTAATTGTCAAAAGCTCAGATCCGCATCCAAATTGAGCATCGAATAGAGTTGATAAATGAGAATGAAAATCTGTTTGGAAAATGTCAGTGCTTAAATGCATTTAAAAAAAATTGTTTGACTTACTTAATTAAAAATTTTGTGTTCGTAATTTGAATCAAATGGTCGATTTTAAAAATTTATTGTGTATTTTTATTTAAAAAAAAGGGAGAAAAACGAGTTGAAATATCCGTTTTTATTTTCAATATTTTGTTTTTGTATTTATTTATTTTTATTTTTTTCGAATTTCTTAAATCAAGTTGTTCGATTTTATTCTTCGATTTTAACCGTTACAAACATAGTTCGTGCGTCGTTTTGAAAATTCAAAATGCGAATGAAATGTTGTTGGCTTGCTACCGCAACAGCTATTGAATAATGACTGACTGTGATTTCGTTGCAACCGTCTAGCAGTTGGTTGCTGCTAGCGCGTGTTTTTCAACAACGATGGCGCATGCGTTAGACTTTCTCTTTCTTACTTGTTCCATTCAAAAACAAAAAAACTGGTGAGACAACATATCTATCGATAGAAACTTGCATACACACACAGTTCCCGTTCGGAATGTTATGTTGATATTTTTTGAATGCACTGGAGTGGCGTTTTTTTTTCTTTTTTCAATTTGTACATTGCATTCACAATGTACACAACAACAATAACAACGGCGACAATGACAGCAGCATCATCGAAACGGATAATCCGTGCACAAATAATTGTAAGTATCAAAACTGTATGAAGATTGAAAGATAAATAAGTGTAGAGAAACTGAAAGAGAAACAGAGAGACAAAGCCGGAACAAAGAAAAAGTGAATCGTCTTTATAATGTGAATAAAAAGAAACAGAAGAAAATGTGCATGCTAAAGATTTGGATGATTGAACGTCGACGCGGACGACGAACGAGTGCAACAGAGTGTAAGGAGAAGTTTGATATTGTTTTTATTGGGTTGATTAAAATGAATGCTATAGTATACCGGCGGTTGCAATCCACATTTTTTCTTCTCTCCCACCTCACAATTTACTCGCGAATGAAACAAAACACAAACATTCATCGTTGTGATACAGTGCGTGCACTCGATCACTCGCGTCGTGCGCTCCTTTGTATAACTAAAACAAGTGCCAGATACATTTTCTACACTTTATGATAAGACGGGGAAAAAACCGAAGGAAAAAAACAACAACAAAACACACTTGAGATGGATGGATTTATCTCGTTTTCACACTAAAATAATAAACATAATATATGCATATTGCAGAAATATCTTTTGATCTGTCAGCGCCATTTGAATAAAATAATGAATCTGTTGAATTGAATGAAACTGGTGCACAATGCACGGCCGATTATTACTACGGAAAAGACCAACGAATCAATGTGAATTTCCGCGAATTGTTTTTTTTTTTTTTTTAACAGTCCATGCACACAATGGCACATCAATCGCTTGTGTACCGCCTTTCAATGGGTATTATTGTACTTTTAATTAGCACAAAATGGTACGTCATCATTTTTATTCATTTATGTTCGCACACTTTATCTCTCTCCCCCTATATTCATCTTCCTCTATTTATCTCTCGTTCACTCTTCACGCTCTAATCTTCAAGTTCCTCTGAGCTGACACGTATCCCACCGACGATTATTATTATGATGCACCATGGAATAACATTTTTTATGTTGATTGTGCACTATTTTCCATGATTTTTATGTAAAACTTTGCTAGTTTAAGCGATTTTTGGCCAATCATTTTTTGCTCACTGCACTTTAACAAAAACAACTTTTGGCAACGAGTAAGCAAGCTATTGCAATAAAAATATGTTTGAATATATATATATTTTTTTTCCATTTTGGCATATTTTAACATAAAACTCAATTGCCCACGGAATAATACATTTTCGATTACCATCATTTTTCAATTAAACAATTGCGATAACAGCATTTTTCTATTTTAGAAAAAAAATGGAGAAAAAACTTGATACTGTCGCTGAAAGGTAAATAATTTACTGAACAATACAATTGAATTGTCAATACGGTCGGTATTTTTTGTCTCGTTTATTCAATCGGTTATTTTGCATCTAAAAAGACTTACTCGCACAATATTTATGAATGAAAAAATGTTAATTTAATGAATATTTGCCAAAAAACTATATTAAAATCCTTTCGTGATGCTTCGAGCTGACTTTGTGACCATCATCTATGATTTTTCTGCGCCTACGTCATGTGTGTGTGTGGACGAAAAAGTTTTTGACAAAATTATATGGTATTTGGACCAGGCGCAAAATATTCATTCAAACCACAGTATCTATTCCCAATGGAAAATTTATAATAGAATATACACATCGTATGAAAAGTACGTATAGATTAAATCCGGCTGACTTTACTTCGTGGTTCTGACGAAATGCTTCATAAAGTTAGAGAAACAATGAATTTTTGATATGTGCATCAACATGTGTATTTGATTGGCAGCCGCTTGAATATTGAATATTACGCGGGAATTCCACATTGTTGCTCTTCTTTTCGCTAAACTTTTCGAACGAAACAAAACAGACACTGAAAAGTTTTCATGGAAATATATTATATACTGTATAATTTTAGAAGTCTTTTGATAAACCGCACCTCTTTCGTTCTCAGTTCTCTCTGGTCTATGGAAAGCGAAGTGATGTGGTGGAAAAACATCTCACAAAATAATCCATAACATAAATATCGAGCAAAAAGGACAACGTTCAATGGCACTATCATTACTATTAATTTGAGTCAAAAATTGAATCGATTTTGAGTCATAACTTATGTCACAAATCCGAAAATTGAAAAATTAGGAAAAACTAGAACTTATTAGGTCACGTCATAGCTTCTGGAGTTGGCGATCCAGTGGGGGGGTTAATTTCCAAATTTACCAAAAATGTAAAGGGGTAACTTTTTCGATTTGGTTTCGCACAAATTCAAAAATGCATTTTTGAATAGTTCATTCCTGGAGGGAGGTGTCTCAGAGCATTTGCCCCAAAAAAAAAACTAGCAAATTGAAAGATTTTTCTCTTCGCCCAAAAAATCTAGCAACATTTTATATTTTTTCCCGTTTTAGAAAGTGAAGAGCAAAAAAAAAAGGTCTTCACATTTTTCGCGAGAATCCCTAGCAAATCAAAAGAATATTTTTCTCAAAAAAATGAAATTTCTAAGGGAGTAATTCCCAAAATATGTTCTCCAAGGGAGGTAATCCAACCCCTCGGACCCCTGCTCAGAAGCTATGGGTCACGTCCATGTTATATGCGTTTCACTAAAAAGAAATAGGAAAAATTATCAATACTAGGATCCGTGTCTCCCCCTAGGTTATGGATGGCATTTTTAAGGCTATAATCGAATGAGCATGTTGGCCATAATCGAATGGTTTTTGTAGGTTGTTTAGACGAATGGATGAGGTAATTTCATTGATAAAAATTGCATCGAATCACAGATGAAATAAACAAATAGTCGCACGCGCTCACACATTTGATAAAAGCTTTCACAAAACTTTTTATAAGTTTTACATGATGCAGTGTTATTTAGTCAAACCGCAAATGTACTAGAATTAGCCGTTATAAATCCGTTTTTTCATGATTTCGTGTATATCCGTTTTTGTTCGTTGCTTTTATCGGAATTTCATGTATAAATTCTGGCATGTGTATTTACATTCGTAAATAATGCATGCATCTCGGTCATTTTATTTTATTCATAGATTCATGAATCATCACAAATGCAGAGATGCACTCTCTTTCGCTCGTTGCACTCGTTTGTTCGGTGTTGATTAATTCAATAGTTTTTTTTTCGAATTTCATTCGCATTTGGCGAATCCCAATGCACTCCATTATTTGATTTATAACAGCTGTCCAAGAGGGTGAGTTGTGCGTTTCTTGCATTGTTTGCATTGAGGATCGTGATTTTTCTCGTTCATGCAAATCGTCATCATCATGCGTGATTTTTTTTTTCATATGAGTTGAATATTTAGATGTGATTAATTTTTTCCTTTTGACCAAACAAGAGTCATTTGAATTTAAAAAAAAATTGTGTTCAGCATCGCAAACATTTCCCTATTAAATGTATAAATTCATACTGAGTGTCTATTATTTGCGGAGAAGTCAAACACAGTGGAAAAATGTATAACATTGTTCAGTTGATTTTATTTTTGAGTCGTTTCACATAATTTTCACCGGAAAAAAATGTAGTTGATTGTTATTCGAAAAAATGCGGAAAAATAAATAACATTTTTTGACTTTCAGATGCGAAAAAAAATAACACACAGTGAGTCGAAAAGCAAACTTGAGCTATTCAAGTGAATTCATTTCAGAGATTCGGAAATGCCTGACGATGATACTTGATCATATAACGTGCTCGCGCATTTCAACGAACTGACGAGAATATACATACATAATTTTTTAATTTTTATGCGCGCCATTACAACAACAGTTTTTTTTCGTTGTTGTTTGATTTTCCAAACCGAAATTTTTGTTTCAATTCACATGTCCGAGCTTCTCCTAAATGAATGATTTTTTTTTCCATTCATTGTTCCGAGTTTGAAGACTCTTAATCCAGTCGAGCTACCATTATTATTATTTTTAAATTCCATCAAAATCTGTGTGGAATTATTTTCTGCTTGGAATTAACGACGAATGAAAAATGTACAAATAAAAACTGTAAACAAAAAGTGTAACTGTATTTTATGAAATCAATCATTCAAACTATTTGTACTGTACGGTTCTTTGCATGCGGCTGAAATTATACTTGAATTATCTCCCCAATGGCAATTGTTGACCACACGCTCAAAACCCAATCACCATACGGATCACCGAGTGACTAATCCCTGATTTTTAGTGCTTGAAATACCATTTCGCAGTGTAATTTTTTTTTTGTGTGTGCTTATATCTTGAAAACTCAACCGAGACCGGAATCGTTTTTTTTTTGGAAAGCACTAAATAAATAAGTATGTATGGTTTGTAATTGTGGCGCGGTTATTATGCGTTATGAACTGCATGCAAACTTCCCATTTCGTTCACATGAAGACGCGGTTTGAGTTGTTGCACGAAAAAATATTTTCGCCCTCTTTTTGCTGCCGCCATTTTCGAAAAGAATAGTGCATTACAACCACAAATGAATGAAAATCGAAAATGTTGTAGTTGAAACATCTATGTGAAACGCATACGGGAAATGAGCGAGGCGCCAAGCCGAAAAAAAAACACTCATTCGTTCAATTTTCATTCAATAAACTGACGAAGCGAAACACGGCAATCGAGAAAAATAAAATATAAAAATAAACACATATATATAACCACTTGAACTCACATGAAAACATTGTTGATAAATATATTTACGATTGTTGTTTTCGATTCGAAAATTAGTGTGCTACGTTATAGTGTTATATTTTGAAAACAAAAACCAAATTATTATATTGTGTCGTTGGATTTAATAATATCCTAAATGGTTACTGTAACCGACTCAATGTCTGCCGACTACCCGTTTTATAATCGGGCATTTATTCAAATTGTTAAATCATAAATGAAAATTATATTCGCAGAAATGATTACATATTAGCAAAGCCTCCTATTTTCACAACAATTTCCATTTAAAAATGGACTCAAATCGATTCCATTTGCATACATAGCCCGTCATCAAATAAAGTTCATTTGAAATTTTAAGCTAAATTACGATCTACATTGAAAGTCACTTTGATGTCAAATATTGGAGGGGACACTGAACAATATGAACATGTTTATTTTATTTTTAGTCGAAATTAAATACATAGAATTATTCATGAAATCGTCGAATATATTTCTAATCGATACGAATTCCTTTCACAGCCGTACACGCCTACAAATACAAATTTTCTACCATCATCTGAACCAAACTTGAAATTCTTTGTCTAGCGTTCGAACTCTTTTCCATTCACGATGGTCTTTTTGTTTTTGGTGGTTTTTTCGCTTTGATATCAAAATATACTTATTAAATGATTGTGGCCACCATGCAATTACTCGATTGATTGTTGTCAAAGAATGTCGTAAAAAACCATCAATTGATTCTATTATAATGTTCGATTGACATTCAAAGTCAATTACTGTTTATTACAGCTTTGTCAATTACAGCTTTGTCATTTAGATTTTTTGATGCAAATGTCTAAAAACAGTTTCAAAGCCATCGTAGTATTTGATGAAACATTCAAAACTTAATTTCAATAATCAACTTGATTGAAATCTTTTTAAAGTGCTCTATTTTTATAAAGCGTGCATGTATTGAAGACTGTTTAATTTAGTCATATTTTCACACCGAACGTGTTCTTTTTGAACATTTCTTTCCTGCTCAAATTGATTGTCGAAAACCAAACAAGATCTGAATAAATGAATTCGAATCACCCAAAAGATCTTGTTGGCGGACGGATGTGGCAAAATAATTTATTTGTGGTAAATGGGTAAGGAATTTATTTGAAAGCATTTGAATTTGATTGTCACATTCTTGCAATGCAAAAACTCTGAACGTCGGTCAAAAGCCGAAAACTCTGTACATATCTCTGTCCATGTGTGCAGAAATTGGTAAATATAGACAAGTTATTTAGAATGATGTTGCAGTGTCCCCCTCAATGAGCTCAAAAATGTGATGATTCACCACAAGAATTATGCTATACTTAAACATTTTGATAGGTTCGGAAGTGAATGAAAGATTTATAAATCCGTATTCAATATTTATATATGACTGCATCGTTTGTTGGACAGTCGTCAACAAGTCAGAACGCAATTCGAAACACATCGAAAATGTAATCCTGCTTAAATTGCATGCAATACTAACAGCACAATTGAAAAATGTATTTGCATTTGGGCACAAATTCATGTGCGACGGAGAAATGAAGCGGACATTTTTCATTAGGTTTAATCCTCAACGTATTAAACTTGGAGAAACAGTAGGATATAAAATACTAAATCCAACAAAGCCGCAACAAATCAATCAATGAAACGTACAACTGAATATAATCAGCCGGTCGAATTGGAGTGTAGCTTGAAAAATTTGTTCTAATATTAATTAAGACTGTCAAAAATGCCGGATCAATTTTGGGAAAATGATAACATTCGGGCTTTGTCGACGCAACAGGGACTAAATTTAAAATCAAGAATGAACAATAGGATTAAATTTGAAATGTAAGACAACATTTTACCGTCAAAATACTATATATTTTTTAAATGCCATTTTTCACTTGAAAAAGGTGAAAAAAGTGTAAAAAATGTGATATTTTTGTGATATGTTTCACCAAAATGACAATGACACAACCTGGCTTCTCTATTTTGGTCACTATTCGCTGAACATTATTCAGTCCCAGTTTTGTCTACTTACATACGGTTTATCATCAAATAATTACGTGAGGGGTCGACCGCAATGAACGTTTATCGAGTGAAAACTACCCCAATGTTTATTGAATATGGGTGAAATGGACAATCACTGTTTATGCACCGAAATATACTCAAATAATCTGTAGTGAAAGTCTTCAAAATTCATTGGTATTTATCTAATAGACGTACACACTGTGTGTGTGTGTGTGTTCAAACTCACCCCACGCCGTTCAGGTTGATTTTTGGCGGTGATAGAACATTGTTATGTGCACGCAACAATGTCACCAGATTCACAACAGATAAAATCTTTGTCGTGCGGTTTGCCATGCACGACACCGCCAATCGTAATGCATAATTCATTATTATCTGAAACCTTTATTCGGTTATCGCTCATTTAATTCAATTTAATACGATAAAACAAATGCATGCTCAACGTAGAACAATTTCTACTTTTGCTCTCAAGAAAATTGAAATGTAAACAGAAACTTTCAAAATTACTTTTATCGCTTGTTCGGCTATATAACCATTCGCTGTCATGATTATTGATTTTGGTGGTTATTCTTTCTTCCATTTGCTTTGGATATCGGCAAATGTTTGTATAAGAGTGTGTGTCACTCTCTCTCTCTCTCTCTTTCTCTCTGTTATGGTGACAACGACTGAAATTAGATAAGTGCCATTGAAATAAAGTTCATAGTTTGAATGAGTGGAGAATGAAGAGTGCACATTTTATGGTATAAACTAATTTGTGGTAGGTTTCTCAATGGTTTATGGTAAAATACATAAATCTAAAATGAGATATATCAAAGACTGATTCAATTAATTGGCCGCATTAGTTTTATTGAGTCACGCATATTTTAGCAGTAATCAATAAATACATATCTAATGAAAATTGCTTTGTTTGTGCGCTGAATGCTTCCCTTTGAATTCAATGTGAAGAATTATTTAGGAATGTACTGATATAATTACTATTCGTTTGCTATGTGTATAATGATAAATCAGCTTTCATGAATGCTCACAATGCTCATTTATTTATTAACTGATTTTTTCTGTATAAAGACACGAAAAGGGAAAATAATGTTCATAATCATGAAATGCAATTCATGTCTAACGAAGTGACCATCAATGATAATCTATTAGTCCAAATCAATCAGATAGTCGCCAAAATTCAATCGATTTTAGATGAGTTTGTGTTATTTTATTATCTCTAATATTTATTCCATGCCATGCGTATCACCTTGTTGGAATTCATGAGAGGAGAAAAAACGAATCCAGATGCAAACTCTCGGCAAACATTTCCATTTTGAAAGTTTTTAATCTAATTACGTTTCCGTTTGATGCATAGATTTAACGAAAAAAAGGGAGTAAAAGCACAGCACCGGAATACGAATTTCTTGGAAAAGTCGGTGAAAAAAACGAGAATTCCTTTGATGTACAGCATAAATGCAATTGAATTTTCAGGTAGTACCTGGATTGACGTAAACCCATTTATGCCATGAGAATATTGTACCATTTGACTTGCTTAAACGTAACCATTAAAGGCCAGAGTATGTACCTGACAAATGTATGCTCAGACTCACTATTTTGATGATCTAATTCAGTTGTGCATTTCCATAATTGAATGTTTGTGTTCCAGTTTGAGTTGAATTTTTGTTATATTGGATATCAAGTGTGTCACTATCCCATTTTTTGTTGTTGTTGCTGTTGCTGTTGTTGTTGAAGATTGTGTCCAATGGCAAACTTTATTTGAATCAGTTTGCATTTGATGTTGATGTTGATTTGGCAAATAAATGAATGCATTTTTTGTTCACCAGGAAATGGAATTTTATTTCATTTAAACCACTTTGTTTACAGTTTGTTATATATATTTTTTGTCCATCCGAATACAAATTAAATATTTTTTTGTGTGTGACAATATTTTGTTTCAACAAGTTTGTTAAGAGTTTAATTTGTATTGTTTATGAGCAATAACAGTGCAATTTTAAATGGAAATCGACACAGGTGGTTGTGCCTTAATGGATCAATTCAGTTACAAAACTATATAGAATTTCATCAATTCGACAAAAGTTAATTGCGACTATTGTATGTCAAATAAATTAATTTATTTTGCTATTTTATTGGCTTCAGCACATGTCACGCCATTTGGTGTAATAAAACCCAATTCAAATTGTAAAAATCACGTCAAAACATACATTTTGAATCATGATGAAAAATTGTAATTAATTTGTTATTTTCGCAAATGAAAATTGCTTGTAATTTGTTCAAAAACTACATTTTATGCGAGTGTGCTTGAATGTTTTGAGTTCATAACGAAACAGTTATTCGAGAAATTCGCATGCAAAATTTGACATTTTAATTCTTCAGATTGGTATCGTCGTCTCTAAAGACCAAAACTGAATTTTACTGATTGAATTGATGAAATATTCAACATAAAATCCCCGCTGTCGTATTTTCATACTCTATCTCTCACAGTCTCACACACAAATTTACAAAATAGAAATTCGGTAACGCATTGAAATTGATGCTGCCGAACAAAGGAAATTTCCATTAACTAAATTGAAACTACAGTGAGACTGTACCGTGTACACATATTCCTTTTTCACTGTCATTCACATGCATATGTGTATACAACGATTGCGACGTGAAAAATGCACAGTAAATGCATAAATATTATGAAATCCAACATTGCATTTTGTAAATGGTACCGGGTTTTGGGAAATTCAAACCTGCTGGGCATTTTCTTGATAGCTGCATTTCATTTCACATGAAAGACATTGTCCAATATTTTTAGCTAACTCATAGCCAGAACTGTCCATCATTCAACATTGAAATATGTGCAATTCACTTCTATCATAGAAGTGCCACAATCGAATCGGTATTTTATGATCTATAACCGTTGAGCGTATATGTGTTGAGTTATAAAATATTAAACAATCAATTCAAAAATAAAATAAAGAGGCTTACGTACGCAAGCTGACTTTTCCGCATGAAACCGAAATTTTGGGAATAAACAGAAATGATGGTCTATGTATGGTTGCAGTAACTTAAATTACCGTTAAAACTTGTGAATATTATTTTCTTATCAAAATAAATAATCACACCAAGTTTAAAGAAATTTCAATCAAAAAAATAGCCTGTTCAAAGTTTCACATCATTACGGTACCACAAAGGCAAGTCTTTCATACAAAAATGAATTTTTTTGTGGATTTTTGTCTGAAAAGTCTGTGAAATATTGATTGCATCTTGTAACTAACATCAGATTCGGGTTTTTCGTGCCAAAAAACCTCCACTACACAGTTTTTCAGCGTTCAAATTGAAAGAGTTAACAAATTTTGGCAACACGCCACAGGACACAGGACACATCACACACAGCGACGCACATTAATATGCCCCAAAATCATCTCCAATCGTGTTCTCTACATCAAATATGCATAGAAAACATGTTTTAGGGATGACTTTAATTTTTTGGCCTAATACAATACCTTTCCTAATACAATACCTTTCCTACACTAGGTGTGCGGAAAAGTAAAAACATCAGATGGATAGACGATTCTTTCTAGAATTTAAATTTTGATTGAAATGATGTGTCGTATTTTTTGAAGATATTCATAGAATCAACAAAACTGATTGACAAACGTCGAAATTCATCGAACTATGGCAACATTGAAAGAGTACAAAAACAATCTTTAAATTTTCATTCAATGTGTTAATTGTCAATTGTCAAATTAAAAACGCGGCCCAATAAAAACAAGATATAAAATTCTTCGATATTTACGCTTTGCTGTTAAGAGATGAATGATTTGTATATTTGAGCAAGTGAAATGTTTATAAAATGAAAATGCATGTTTCGACTTTGCTCACACTATTGACAGAAAATAAATTTAAAATTTGAACGATTAATTCGAGAGATGTTTCTTCGAACGTCAAACGCGAATCGAATCATGACACTTTTTTTTAAACTTCATTTTGTTTTTGAACAAGTTTAACAACAATCCTGAAATTTTAAAATAAATTGACGAAATTTTCAGTTTATGTCGCTCACGGTTGCTCGTTTTATTTTTGCTTGTTGAACAGAATATGTTCATTTGATGAGCAAAGAGTTGAAGTCTAACAAAGCTAACTTTAAAATTAGGTTTATTAAACGAGTCATGGAAAAAGCATCATTCGATGCAATAGCCCCATTGAAAATTCGTGAAATGTTCATTGAGCTCAAAACTCTTTGTCGTTGATTGAGTTGACAATGTTGAATGTGCGTGCTGTTTTCGTTCTTACTCTTGGTTCACTCACAAACTTTGACCGTTACATCGAATGTAAAATGGTATACTCATTAGAAATGCGGAGCGTTTAGTGCTATTAGGCAATTAACATATTAAAGTTTCGGAAGTGTGTGTGCGTGTATGTCTCTTTTTTTCCTCATTCGCTTTTAATTTCAGTCATTTTAATGTGAGTACTATGTAATGGTCGATTTTAAAGGATCGCGCTGGCAAATGTTGCCTTAGATAATAATATGTGCGCATAGTGTAAAAGTATTCATATTCGTTACACCTTGTCGTTTGCCCGTTGACTTTGTCTATTTTTATGGGCCGCGTCTTGATGGCAAAAAAAAAATGAAACTTTTCTGCTTGTAACGAGCTGGGCATGGAAGAGTGTTCACTGCTCAGTTCTACCGTTGAAATACCGATAAATATTAAATAGACATTTGTGTGAAAATGTTTAAAATGCAACTTTTCTATTGCTGTTTAGTCCATCAAACATGCATAGCAAAAAGCCATTTTTGAAAACTTTACAATTACAGCTCATAGAATCGGAAATACTTTTTCTCTCTCTCTCTCTCTCATACTCCTTGCTCTCCGCAACAAAACAAAACACAGTGATCCCCAATTGAATGGGTTGTAGTAAGTGTAATCCTTTCATCATAGTCTTACGCCTTCGAAAAGTTACAATAGTTTGCCGTATCACACACACACACACACACACACACACGTACGGTCGAAGCAATGAATTAAAGAATTGGTATGCAAATATTAATGGCAATTGGTCTATAAAATGGCAGTAAAGAAATCTATTTTATGGATCGCAGGCGTACAACATGCATAAATAACATTCTAACTCATAATTCCACTTGAAAAAAATCTTTTTCGCTACGCTCATTCTTCTGTTTTTTTTTTTTTTTCATTTTCTCGCCAGCAACTTCCGTAGCATTTTGCCTCGACAGCAACTGGCGATAACGTCTTGTTTGTTACCACTGTACGGAACACTGACTATGAAGTGGGATCAGTGTAAGAATGTACAGTAGTTACAATAGCGTCAAAACTTTCAACACATTTTTCGCATAATAAGCAACCGACAAATTGTTAATCTTTCGTCTCCCTTATGTTCGCAGATGCACGCAAATATTAACACACTCAAGTAATAAAAACAATGAGTGTTTTTATTTTCATTTGGATTTTTTTGATATTCAAACCATAAAATTAATATGATTGAATTAATGGGCAATTTTTTTTTTAAATGAAATATTTACTCTCATCGAAATGTTAATGAATGATTTATTTACCAACATGCAATCCAAAGGAGAATTACCGGGTACCATACTTTCTAAAGTTGATGATTTAATTAAAGGAAGAGGCTAATTGTAAAAATCAGAGGGGTAGGCTAAAAATCTTTGAAAAAATGTACATTGGAGTTTGATTCAATTCACCACCAAATCAAGAGTATTTTCTAAGAATCCATTCTGTCTGATGTCAACTCCATTTAGGAAAAAAAATCTCAACATACTCAAACATTTTTTTTGTAAAAAAAATCTAGAAAATCGAAAGGATTTTCTCATTAAAAACCCCCTAACAAATCGAAAGTGGAAATCTTCAACTTCGAAGAAGTAACACATCGCCAACAAATCAGAACACTCAGATCCCTAGACACAAAATATGCCGGGTACGTTTTTTATATTTCATCTGGCGTAAAATCATTAAATTTCCAATGGGATCGTGCTTTCAATCTCAGTTTCTGACATTTGTGAAGTACCGTCAGTTATCCATTGCTGTAGTCATTCAAATTGAAATTTTTGAAGACAATTAATAAAAAATAAGTGGGCATTTTTACTGAGAGCTTTCAAGAAAATCGACATTCCACGAAAATCGACATTCTCTTTTTGCTTAGTAAATAGATAAATTTTACACTGTTTTTTTTCTTTTTGGCAAAATTCTTCAGTTTTTTACATATGAATAACCATTAAATCATTTCTACTGTTTCCACGATTGAATCTCATCCAGAAATCGTCATGTTCGATTTTCCCTAGGGTTCTTCGATTGTGGTCCATCGTTTATAAAAATGTGTGACCACTCGAATTTCTCAAATTTATGGTTCAATTGCATGGCATTCAAAATTTCCAATGATTTTGTAAAATGAATGAGTGTAGAAATTTGCAACAATCAATCAAAGGACAATCCACACGAAAGACATGAAAATTGATTTATTTTTGGGAAGTTTTCGCTTCGATGCAATAAATTTTCGTTCATTGTAAAACGATATGTGAAAGAAATCTTTCGTTGTGAAAATGTGTTGCTTTTCTCATATTGCATTGAATCGGGCATGTGCCCGTAGAGAAATGATTGTTTCTTTATCGATTTATTATGCTGCATAGATTGAAATATGACAGCCGAGAGCTGAATAACTGTATTTTTGGGATTACACAATGCATGGCAAGTATAGTAAGTGAATGTATTTTGAGTTTTAATGTGGTGACAAGGATGGTATATTTACCAATGAAACATTATAAATAAATTATGAACAACATGAGAATGTAAGCGAGAGAGAAATTGAGCATTGTGGCGAAAAGCTTTCACCAAAGCTCCGCACTAAATATACAACAATAGTGAGATAGAACGAAAGAGATGAAAAGATAGAGCGTAAGAGCGTGTGGCATATACTCTTGTGATCTAACACCAATTCTAGTTGCAAAACGGTTCTGTTAGTGCTGCTGCTGCTGCTGCAATCGACATACATACAATCCGATTCAGATCGATGTGCATTCACATAAACGTGACGGCTATGTTTATCCAGAATGTGTTCAAATAATCGATCTTTAATCACAGCACAATAGATTTGTGTTGCTACATATACATTTTTCACCTCTTTTCCTCGCACCTAATTTCCGTGCCGTACACAAAAGAATGTATATACAAATTTCCGTACACAATGGCAAATTTTATCAAGTATATGTATCTAGAGTGACACGTTCGTGTGTTCGTTGTTGTTAATGCTGTTGATGTTGTCTTTTTTTGCTTTTATCCGAAGTGATGATCTCTTTACAATGGGCGACCAAGTTCCAAGAAAAACATTGGCATTCAACCAATCGACCCATTATTTGTATCATGAAAATAGAAAATTTCTACTGCAGTAAAAGAATCATTATTATCCAGGCATCGAGCAAGAGTGAGAGGGAGAGAGAGAGAGAGCATCAAAGATAGATTTTCTCTCATTTTTAATTTGCTGCATGAAAAATGAAAACATGCGATCTTTGAAAATAAATTTATGAAAATTTCATGTGGTTTTAAACCAATATAAGAAGAAAAAAAAGCAGAAGAGATTGCAATTAGCGTAAAATTCTCGTTTCTACGGCCTTTAATATCGGGGAGACATGATGCATTTTATTTTCGACTTGTTTGGAATTCGTTGGGCATGGTTTGTTTTTTTATAATTAAAAGAACACCGTTAGCATCGTGAAGTTCATTGAGTTATCCCATCCATCGCACACCAAATGGGAATTTTCTCACAGGTATTTTATTACTTATAATTTTTCTTCTTCTTTTCTCGCTACCAGAGCAAACCGGGGTTTTTTCGTTTTATTGCTCACGTTGCATGCATTTTACGATACTGTTTTTTACCATTTCGGGGGCATACTTTATGTTTATCCATGTGAGTATTGACTCGCAATATTAACACACACAAACACACACACATACACACACACACACACACAGAGAGAGAGAGAGAGAGAGAGAGAGAGAGAGAGAGAGAGAGAGA
>NW_022198046.1:2161462-2162442 GCF_009176525.2 Contarinia nasturtii | reverse complement strand
AGAGAGAGAGAGAGAGAGAGAGAGAGAGAGAGAGAGAGAGAGAGACGATGGAAATTCATTTGTGGTGATTATAATATAGATTTGAGCCACATTAATACAATTTAAATGAGGGCGAAATGTTTCTTCAAATCTCTCCAATTATTATAATGGCCACTAAGTTCTATGGTTCACCGTTTCATTTACGGCCAAATTTCCAAATGTTTTCGAAAAGTTCTCCCTTTTTCTCCCGACAATTGCAAACAATAATTTGAATAAATTGGGTTTAAATAAAGAGTCTTACGGGAGTAAGACGAACTTTTCCGCACGGTGGTATTTGCGTATTTTATTAAGCAAGTTCAAAATAATATTTGTTCGATTTTTCAAGCCTTTCAAGCGGCGTAAAGTTCGAGACCAAAAAAACTCAACTTTGGCATCGAAATATTCTTTTATTTAATAACAGAAGTACTCGAAAAAAGATTTTTCACACTTTCATGATGAACCCATTTGTACGACATTTGAAAGTATTTCATTTTCTAACAAAACACTATAAAAAAATATGTCTGACGTTAATTTTGCCATAAAAATTATTTTTGAAACACTTTTCATAACTAACTATACTACCTTAATGGCGTGAAACTTTGTACAGGTTATTTTTTTCACAAAAAAATAACATTTGGAGGGTTTGGAGAAATTTCAACCAAAATTAAGAGTACCTCCCATACAAAATATTCGTTTTTGAGCCGAAAATTGAAAATTTTGTATGGGAGGTACCCCTAATTTTAATTCAAATCTCTTCAAACTTTCAGAATGTTATTTTTTTGTGTAAAAAATAGTCTGTGCAAAGTTTCACGTCATTAAGGTAGCATACAGGCATGGCTCCCATACAAAAATTCAATTTTTTGAGATTTTTTCAAGGAAACTGTATCAAAAATTGATTGTATCTCAAAAATAACCTCGGATTCGGTTTTCTCGTGCCAAAAAACCCCCCAATACATATTTTT
>NW_022198046.1:2081504-2126462 GCF_009176525.2 Contarinia nasturtii | reverse complement strand
GCATACTCAATATAAAGGTGTCACACATCATTTAAAAGATCAAAATATATAAGAGTTTGCGTTTAATTGTTCTACTCTTCAAATAGTAACATTAATGTAGTAATCGCATAATTTAATATAAATATAAATCATCTTGGTTCAGATCATTTGCACATCAATAATCGAATCATTCAGTGTCTACGAGTTTAATACACTTTTATCAATTAGACCAGTTCATGTAAATGTCATTCAAAGTTTGAAATAATTGATAGAAAGATATATTTATTTTAAATTTTCATCTCAGTGTTTCGAAATACTACGCAAATATAATTTATAAAATAAGAAAATCGCAAGAAAAAAAAGAATTTGTGGCGTTTGATAATATTTCAATTATAAGAATAAAGCGTACACCATAAATCTCATGCTCCACTCTACAGATGCGTGTGCATGAAGTAATATTGATTAAATCATTTTCATCGTGAACTACTTATTCATAATCAGCTTTTGTACAAAGTTGGTATAAATTTACCGAATATGAAAAGGCAACGTTAGTTGTAAATTTGTCTTCGTTTTCATCAATTGAAATTTTTTACTCACCAATTTTGTTTTGCTTTTGCATTAAATCTTGGATCGTGTAATCAGTGATTACTAATCATTCAATAGTTGACCATTTTCAACAATGATACGAAAAAAAATGTTTAAATTACTTTGTGAATTGTTGTCAGTGTTTTTGATTATACCAATCATGCAATGTGATCCACACATAATGAAACAAACAAACAATGGCCCAGTTGAAGGCATAGAACAAACAGGTTTTTTAGGCAGGAAATATTATGCGTTCAGAGGTGTTCCGTATGCTGAAATTCCAATAACAGGAATAGATCCATACACTGGAGCTGAAGTCGATCGAAGATTTAAGGTATTGATGAAAAAATCATCATGGTATCAAAACGTTTTTCATTTTAATCTTATTTTATTCTGTTCCGTAAAAGCCAACGGTACCGCTAACTCGAAGATGGACGGAGGCTCTAAAGGTGTATGAATATGCAGATGGTTGTATCACGTCAACAAAGTTTTTACCAAAAATAACAAAAACTAGTGAAAATTGCCTCTTCTTAAATATCTACGTGCCAGGTTTTAGATTTTACATAATTTATATTTGCTAAGAAACTACATTGAGAGAAATGGGAAAATACAAATATTTTGAATACATTTCGATGCATTCAAAAATTGAAGAGATCATATTTTTTAGATGGTGGTTCAGAGAAAAAAACAGTAATGGTGTATATCCATGGTGGTGGATTTACCGAAGGAACGGCAACCGATTTGCTGTACGGACCAGATTTCCTGATTGAAGTAGATAATATTTTTGTAACACTTAATTATCGTTTGGGCATTTTTGGTTTTATGAATCTTGGGTTCGGCGAATATACTGGAAATATGGGATTGAAAGACCAACAAGTTGCTCTCAAATGGATTTATGAAAATATTGAATATTTTTCTGGAAACAAAAATGAAATTCTACTTTTTGGAGAAAGTGCTGGTAATTACCTTAACTTAACCTACAATACTATTGTGATCATTTTCCGGTAGGACTTTGGCATTTTGGAGGAAATCGTTGAAGGAATTTCATCATCCCTTTTATGGCTAAATATGTACATCCCTCGTGCACTCCTATGCGCCAAGTTTGAGCGCGGTACAATAACTACTAGTATGCATTTGTTGACTTGTTCAATTATAGCTCAAGTGACTTTTACGATTTTCATAAAACCAGACATTTGTGAAGTTTTAATAAAATTTCAAATCATCATGATAGGTATTTGGTATGTTCAGCAAAATTGATGGCCAGTTCATAAACTTTAATCATAAAAAAATATTTGAAAATTCGATGGTAATGACTAAAAACCCAAAAAAGATCCAAAAATGGGTAATTTTTCATTTTTTAGCACATTTTCACTTGAAAAACAAAAACTTCTGCCTCAAACCTGTTGATTCGCGTACGAGCCATGATTCTGTTGATTTTCCAAGATGATGAAAATGAAAAAGTGCGAGTTTTGTACAAGAATTTGAGAAAAATCATACATTAGATTTTTGGCATCACATTGAATTGCTTGATAATTGAAAACTTTGGTCGAAATCTCAACAAAAACTTGGTTTGAATTTTCTTAGATTGCTTTGGTTGTTATCGTAGAACACTGAGGACGTACGCTGATGCAGTTATATCATGTCAATATGCCTCTTTATGCAAAAAAAATCAGACAATACATTGAATTAACTGGTCAGTTGAGCTGACAGTACGTTAGCCAGCTAAATGGGCTAAAACAATAGACGTTATTGTTTTAATGATGAATCACTTTTCTTGTTTTAATAGAAGTGATTGTTCATTATAACAATAACTTCTATTGTTTTAGTCCATTTAGCTGGCTAACGTACTGTCAGCTCAACTGACCAGTTAGTTCAATATATTGTCTGAAAAAAATCCAAAAAATATAAATCGAAGAAGTCCCTTGAGCTATAATTGAACAAGTCAACAAATGCATACTAGTAGTTATTGTACCGCGCTCAAACTTGGCATAGGAGTGCACGAGGGGTGTAAATATTTAGCCATAAAAGGGATGATGAAATTCTTTCAACGATTTCCTTCAAAATGCCGAAGTCCTACCGGAAAATGATCACAATAGTATGATTAATTGATATTTTGATTGAATCAGGCGGTGCATCTGTGAATTATCATATGCTCAATGAAGAATCGAGAAAATATTTTAACAGAGCGTTTGCAATGAGTAGTTCAGCTTTAAATTTCTACGCATTATATGAACCAAATCATTTGGAAATAATGCAAAATTTCTCAAATATTCAAGACAAAGATAAACTAATTGAACATTTAAAGAAAGAAGATAGTGCAATTCTTGAACAATTCAGATCAACCACAAGTCGTGGACTGGTTTTACTTCAATCACCATGGGTTCCAACTATTGAAAATTCTACAACAAAAGGCGCATTCATAACTGAGTCTCCGGAAGAAATTTACAAGTCGAAGGCTCCAGTTATGGATACTTTGTTTAGTTTCACTTCTCAAGAATATGTTACATTTAATGCAAATCTTACTCGAAATACTGAACCGTTTCTTAGTGGAAATTGGAATGAGTCAAAATTATTATTGCCATTTGCTGGATTTGATAAAGAAATTTATCCAGAGGTTAGTTACTAGAATGAATGCTCTGACGTAAAATAATTTGAAGAAAATATAAATTTTCAGGAATACAAAAAGGCTTTTGAAGCATTGAAAAATGCATATTTTAATGATACGAGCAATATTGATGCGATCAAACGTGGAAATATTGCTCTTCTTTCGGATATGAATTTTGGATACAACATTTTAAAAGCCGTTCAATATCAAGTAAAAGCAAATAACAAAGGAAACACCAAACGAAATACATTTTTGCAGAGGTAATCTGCTCTTAACCAACTATCTACCTCTAATTTAAATGCTTCCATACGATAGATTTTCAGTGAATGCTGATATCAACTTATTTAAACAGTTGATGCAGTTGAATTACGATGGTGCGTCCCATGGTGAAGATGTATGTTTCATATGCTGGTAAATCATAAATGACAAAAATATTGATAACTTTAAATTCTTTAAATGCATTTTTGGCATTTCTCTCCCTCTTCTAGTTGCCATTTATTAAACAGGTTGGGAATTTATGAAAAAAATTTGATAATCAAAGACAACTCAAATATAAATTACAATGCAATCATGCGCATGGTTAATATAGTTACGAATTTCGCGAAAACTGGGTAGATTTTGAAAATATCTTTTGCCCACTATCACTTTTAACTTGATTTCGCTATCATTTTCAGCAATCCATCGATCGAAGGTGATACACCATTCAAATCATCTACATCAACAGAGGAAATATTCTCGCAAGATATCACAAACGATTCAAAAACCACTTTGGTTACTGACATTATGGATCAACTGCACTTTGATACATGGAAAGAAATTGAAGACACCTATAAAATAATAAAAGCAACGCATACCGAATAATCAATAACTTTAGGGCAATTCCAAACATTACAATCATATTTCTTTATTTTGCTTCTTCTCAGTAAATCAATATAAAAAAAACTCCACATTTCGAATATATGTAACTAACTAATAGCTATATAATTTCAGCCTATTTTATCATTAATCATTTTTAATTTACAGATTTCGAAAAACTTCGTAGTTTTCAGAAAATAATGGCATTTATAAAATATCAATTGATTTAAAATTTGTACTTGAAGAGTAAAAAAATGTTCAATTAAAAAAATTATTGTTGCCAGACAGTGCCGTTCGGATCACTTGTCATTAAACCATTTTGCAAAGTATCAGCGATTGCATTTCTAATGCGCGTTCTTAAGATCGTTTCCGTTTTCCCATTTAAAAGGAAAAATGTATAAATGTATGATAATAAATTGATCTTGACGTAGTTATGGTTTTTCGATTTTCGTCTTGCAAGTAACATACATTAACGGGTCTTTAAGATCATTAAACATAGTGAACTTATTTTTTTGTGTTTTTAAATTTTCACTCCACATTTAACTTCCATTATAATAATAATTATTAAAATTGAGTTCCGGTGATACCGAAATCAAATCAATTTTTCTCGTTGGGTTACACTAGCAAAATACGTATTTGACAGTCAGCTTAAACACGATTAATGACGTCCACCGCGTAAATATAAGTATAATCGGAAATTGAATAATCTGATAATTTCTCGCCCTGTCGATTGATTATTTTTCGTTTCATTTGCCAAACTGACAAAAATTTCTTCGTTGATGTCATTCTTGTCAAAAATCGAATGGTTTAGTTCTTCAACCTCCACCATGGTTTTGTCCATTTGTATTCCCATTCGTGTTATTGTTAGATTTTGCAATTATCATATTTAGTTTTATATTTTGGTTTTGTCATCGATGAAGTCTTTAATGAGATACAACACTTTTTCTATATCCGAGATTGTAAATCAGTCGATGATGTGAAAACCAATGACAATAACTCAATATAACTTGAGCATTTTTTTCAAATAAAGTTCACTTTCACAATCAATTTATAATAATGAACACACAAATCAAATACACTTTTTTATGCATTTTTTCTTAAAATAATAGATCATCGTCCTTCAAAAATTCATAGAATTCGTCATTTTATATCGCACAAATACCAAATAAATATGACGCATGTTAATTCAATTTTAGATCATTCTATTCATATTCACGTATTGCAGCGTTTCTTTATTTCTGCTATTAATTCGATTGAATGCAGCCAATTTTTTCATTTTATCCAGGTCATTCAATAGCATCCGTATGGTGTGATTGGTTTTGGCAAAATCGGATTTTGTATTTCTGTGCGGATACTCCATTGACTCAAGAGCTATAATAATTGAAGAAAAAAGAAAAGGATTAATAAAAGAAATATCATCACAATCACTTAGTTTTTAATGCGAACTAATCAATAAAATACTGACCAACAATCTGTGCATCGATGGTTTGCATGCGTGCGTGAATTATACTTTGTTCATTTTGTATGTGTTCCAAAAGATGATGCTGACATTCTACCGAATCGATAGCTGCTTCTGGTTGTGGAATATTTGGTGTTAATCGGAGTTTTTTCGGTGTGACTGCTTGTTTAATTTGTTGTTGTGTCGTTGTCTTGTCGATTTTAATGTCAGTATTTGTTTTATTTTCTATTAGCGTCATCTCATTCTTTTGCGTTGTCTCAGATTCATTTTCCGGTTTGACACATTCCAGCAAATTATTTAGCGCAGGATTGGTGATCGTTTCACTCTTGACCTCTGAAACTGATGTGTGTTGCTCTTGTTCAACTTTCGTTTCAGTATTTCTTGGTGGACTTTGTTCCCATTTCTTTGACCACAAATACAATTTTGGATGATCTTTATTCGACGCAATGTTTAACTTCACATTTAAACTGTGCAATGAACGATTCACTTCCAAAAGATTGCCGGTCAGTTGATGACTTTGTTGGAGAATGTCAGAACGCATAGCCGCTTGATCACTTGGCTGATGATAATTTGCTTGAAATAGTTTTCCATCATACAACCAATCTTGATCATGAATATATCTCATTGATTCGCGAATATTTTCTGGATGTCGGCATATCCAACACACATATTTTTCCGGCACTTCACTTTCTTTGGTCATGTTGTAACATACAGCGTGTTGCCAGAATAAACATAGTTCACACTGAATCATCAAACCATTCTGACCTTGGTCGCATTTACAGTTAACGATTTCTTCTTGACGCATTCGTACAATTTTGATAATTTCACCATTTTCATCGACATATTGAGAGCCAGATTGTTGTTGAAAATTTAGATCCATTGTTGAACATTCTGAATTGGAAAAATTCAATTGAGTTGACCTTCCATCATTGTTATCGTGATTTATTAGAATTTTTTTAATTTTTCGCTTGAATTCTCTCTTCATTTTTTTGGATTTTTTCCCCTTTAAAGCCTTGATTTTGAATGGATTAATTTTGAATTTTGGTATTCCCGATTTTGATGCGGATAGTTTGGTGTCAGTTCGTTTTTTTGTTGATTTTTTAGGCGCTGAAGCAGTTGCTTCTGGTTTGAAATCATTCTGTGCACACTCCTTGAGAGCGCTATCCACTGAATTAATATCTGGCGCATTCACTTTGTCTTTTTCTGACGGTTTTCGTTTTTCCTTGACTTCAAGATTGGCTAGATTTGTATCTAATTTACGTTTCAATCCATCACTCGTTTGTTCTACCAAGGTCAATGACTGCCCCACTGTTTTTGGTTCGTTTGTTGTTTCTATCGCTTGAGAGATTGGCGATTCAATCTTGTTTGTGGTGGCGTTAAGTTGATCGGCTAATTCACTGTGATAGTGTTTTACGTGAATATATAAATGATTTTCTTTGCGGAAATGTTTATCGCAATCCTCCTTGGGACAGTGAAGCGAATTATTGATCCGTTTAACTTTTAAAGCCCCAAGATAAATAAAATCTTCTCCCAACACACCGAATGTAGACGTATTTGGTTCAGTTTTAATTTCTTGTGCAATTTTCGACAGAATTGTCGATTCATTTGGTGAGAACCCGGCAAATGGTTGCCGTTGAAGTGATGAATTCAGATTCGATTTCCAATTAAAATCTGACGATTGTACCGGCGGCACATAATCATCGGTGTAAACATAAACACCAATATCTTTGGCACGACGCTTGTGAATGCTAAAATCATAAGTATCTGGATTGTACGCTTGACCAATTTCATCAAGGTATACTTTGACATCATTTCTCGAACGAAAACGTTTATTATTCGAGTCAACAACTAACATAACGTCCCATTTAATTGATGTGCTCGAACGTCGATACAAATGTTTTGTCCATCCGGCGGGTAATCGTTTATCTTGCACCAAAACCGTTGGACGTTTTGTACCGTCTGCATTCAACAAAAAACCCTCATCACCAATCGGTGTGTCGTTAATCCATGGACAACACCATTCACCTTCCGGTATTTCGGGTAGATTGAATTTGCTCAAATCGAATTTTGGAATTGGATTATATAGATTTCTGATGATGGGTTGAATTGGTGGTAATGGTGAATCACTGGATTGAGTTGCTATTTCATTTGTTGGCTGCTTCATTTTTGTCATATGATTTCCTTTTACATGTTTTACGAAACCATCGTCGAACAGTACTTCATATTTGTCTAAAATCAATGTCAATATTTTAAACAGAAATATTAAAGTCAGAATAAGCAATATGAAATTCATATTATAAATTGCCAATGATGAATGCTTACTGTTTTCCAACGGTTTGAGCACCGTTGCTGGAAATTTTCGGGAATCAGTCCATCGGGCCAAACATCGATCACCTTTTTCGTACGTGACTTGCACTGGAATTCTCAATCGGCTGCTGTCCATCGAAATCCATTCTTCGTTCAACTTGAATCTATAAATTTTATAAGTATGATCAGTATAAATTTCTGTCTTCAATTTGAAAATGTGATCTTATTTAGAATTATTGAGTGAATAACATTGGCTTGACTTACCTATTAGCACCTTTTGCTCTCATATTTTTTGCGAATTTGATTAAAACCTCTTGTTCGCCTTGATCCACTTCGATGACACTGGCGTTGTGCCAGCCTCCCGTCAGATCTTGTGCTTCAATTTTTGTGCCCGGTGTGAATTGCATGGCTGTGTCTTTTTTTTCCATATTTAATAATATCGCCCAATCTTGGCATATATGGTGAAATTCTGAAATAATTTTGAAAAACAATATTTTCTTATAAATTTTCTACAAAAATTATTGATTCAATGCCATAAATAGATTTAATAACAACGTTTATGAACTTACAATCGATTTTATGAAGAGGTTTTTGTGTAAATTTTGAGAGGAAAATTGTTTTATTTTATAATACGCAGTAAACAAAATTCACCCTATGACGCCATATTGATACTAGCTGTACACTAAAAACTGTAATATTAATATTACCTCGCTTGCTGAAGAAATGTCAAACTAGATTAGCGACGACACAAACCAAATGATACGGAGTGTGCGCTATACAAAAACCTCTTCTAATTCGAAATATACTCCTATTTTTATGTAATCAAATCTATTTGATTTCCTTTCTATTACAATATTGTGGCAAATTCATCCATTATAAAACATTTGTTGTGGCAAATTCATCCATTATCGGGCATATGTTGACGGTCAATATTGGGGTCGGATTTGAGTGTAGTTTCAGTCATTTTCAACGTCGCAATGGAAAGAAAAAAGAGAAAAAATAAACTCAGTTACTAAGTATGAATCAACATCAATATACTATCGGTTCAGTTCAATAAATGATACTCACCTACGGGTTATTTTATATACCGAACTGCCCGTACTTCGGTCAAGGCCACAAAACTCAAGCCCAGCATAGTAACAAAACGTTACAATAATATTATTTAAAAAGAAATCTTAATGCTACATGTAATTAAAACTGGTCGTCATCGGAAACATCGAGAACATAAACGTAGTCCTCATCGTCACTGGAATCCTCATCGTCAGCTGCTTGATTTTGTACGGCAGCATTTTGATTCTGTGGTCTCAATAGTTGCGGATGAATGTCCAATCCCAACACCGTAAAAAGACCTAAAAACAAAATCGTAAACAACAAATTGTTAGCCAAAACATTCTTAAACATTTTTAATTTCAGTGATATTTTTTCACCTTTGTACATGATGTTCTTGGCTGCAACGATATCCCGGTGCCAAACAGTTTTCAATTGAAATGGAGCTTGATCATCTTTCCAAATGCCAGTGTTTAGTTGCCAGTTTTTGAAACATACTTGAAGTTTTGACACTAAACCATCTGAATCCATTGGAATATGATCTGGGTTGACTGCATTCAATCGATTAACAAAATCAACTGCATATTTACGCAATTGTTGGTACACTCGGTTGCTTTTCATGGTGATAATGACGTTCGGTAAATTCCATTGCGATGACTCATCTTCACTTGGAATACAATGCTGACAAACTTTGTATCGATCGCTTTTGGTTCGTCGATCGAATGGCCGGAAACATTTTGCACAAGTTTGCGATGTATTGTATTCGTCGACCAATCGTACAATACAATTTCCCAACTTCTTGAAACTGTTCAATAGTCGTCGTAATCCCGGGCATCGCAATCGCTTTTTAATACCAATTGGTGAGTTTGGAGCTATTTGAGCTGCACCAATAAAAACGAGCGCCGACTTTTTTTTCGTCAGTGATGCCGCGATTTTGTCACTGGCCCGATTCTCTTCGATGTATTTATCGAGACGGAGTCGAATAAACTTTCTTGTTGTGTACACCGCCATAGCTGGTTTCATCATTTTCACATAATAAGCGATGTAACACATCCAATGTGAACGTCCTTTCGGCGATGGAAAAAATGCATAGCGTTTATAGTCGAGCTCCCGTTGTTTTTGCAACAATTCAGTCCATTGATCGGATTTACGCTTGCGTTTGCCATATTTCGCTTTGAAATGGTATTTTGGACCATCAATTGTGATGTTTTCCTAAGATTTACGAACAAAAAATCATAGAAGTAAACAAATAATAAATAAAGAATGAATTTATTGTTTTTTACCTCGTTGCCGGATCGAACGTGTTTGCGAACGGTGGCGTTCCATGTACGAACTCCTGGGTCGATTCCAAGCACATAATCAAACTCAAAATTATTGTACTTCTCTTTGATGGTGTTGTTATCAAGTTCTGGTGTATTGCGTTCAGGCTTCACGAAACATAACGAAACTGCCACACTATCGGTTGCCACAGCAAAATCGAATTCCTTACCATTTCCAAGTTTCGAAATTTTTGGCAGGTCAAATATTAAATCCCAATAGATAGCTGGATTGCTATCGTATTCAGTTTTTTCAATGTTTATTGGCTGACCGCGTTTTCCTTTTGCCAATTTCAATACTCCAAATTTTCTCGCAATGAAATAAAAAAGATGGATATCGATGCGGATATGTTTCATATCGAAATCGTGGACTGGAATTACTAAAAAATTCTTTATTTTTGGCGGGAGTGGAGTGGTCGGCATGACATTGTTGTTCGGATCGCGTCGATATTGGAACCAGCGTTGTTTCAACATTTCATATTTCGTGTGAAAATCGAAAATTTGTCGCTGAATGTTTATAAATATTGGGATGGTTTGGAACCAGCGATCACGAATGAGATTCTGGAAGTGTACATTGATTGGCAATCCAATGCCTGCTGCTTCGTTTAATAGAAGATCGATGTTCGCGTTTCTCTCGACTCTACTTTGGAACATTACGATCTTCGTCGCACGTTTTACATCCAATTCAGTGATGAGATTTCCTTGTCGATTCACATTCAGTTCGTAGCGCTTTAGTGTGAAAAATTTCTTGATGCGACTGAATGCCCATACTTTGATGTTATTTTTCACGTTTGTTATGTACTGAGTGATGAGATGATTGAATGCGTTCCCCATGCCCTCGCGAGCTGGCCAATTTTCTGGACGAAGAAAATCAGGACATGCTTGCTCCACAGTTCGTCGAAATGCAAGCGGTAATTTGTGGTAATTTTCTTGTAATACCGAGGTGAAACATTCACCAATTACACCATTCACGTATTTATTGAATTCATCATTCGTGTATTCATCTGATTCACTTTTAAAAAATCGAACATTTTCATCGTCAAAGGCTTTGTTTGCTTTGAACAAAAACAGTAATGACGCCAGAGTCGTAATCATTGTGGCCGAAAGGCACCAGTATGTGACCTGATCGATGAATGGTGCACGATACTCTTCCCTCAGCACTTGATTTAGAGTCATCTTCAACGACGTACTGCGCCCATTCTTGGCTCTCTTTCTTCTCATCGTGACAGATCTATTGTACAAAAATTAAAGAAAAAAATACACCAAATATAGCATAGATCACAAACACAATAAGATATAAACACTTCTATCACAAATTAAATGAAACAGTAATGAAGAGCGCATTATAAATATCAAGTCTTACCTCAACAAAGGACTCTGTATTCTAAATCGAATGATGAAATTTATTTCCAACGTGACATCAAATATTTTGCCGATCGAAATGTTGTTGGAATATTCACAGTTAATTTTATCAACACTCTGTTATTTCGAAATTAAAACAAAGACAGTCACAAAACCAACTGTGAATATATCCATTCCACAGGGAACAGCATTCTGAACACACAAAATCGTTTTTGAAATGACAATAAAACCAATTGATCGCCCAAACCACGCTTCAAACACTCTCATATAATTCACAAGAAATCCTGTTGAAAACAAAACAAAGTTTTATTGTAAACAAAATCGGTTGGTGCAAAAGTTGTTTATACTAACAACTGGATTTGGTTTGACACATATACACCGCGCGGATAGAAAAATGTCAGAAAGATGTCAGTTGCATTTCGAAAATTCAAAATAATAATTCCACAAATAAAGAAAATTAAATGCAATAAATGACGTATAAAAGAGTTCTTCTGCAGAGTTTTAAATTAAATTATGCAAATCTCTTTCCGAATAAATTGTTTATTTTTTTATTTGAGCGTAAGATTTGTATTTTCAATATAAAACTTAATGTATTGGGTTGTGTTCACATTATGTTGTCAAATGAAATATTATTGGAAGTGAAAGAAACAAGTGGATCCATTCCATTGGAATTCGTTGAAACTATGCATATAATCTCCGTTCCATTTGACACGAAAATGACCACCAGAATGGGCCAAAACGTTACATTTTTCAACGTTAGAATGTACTAAAAACATTACAAATTTGTTTGCTGGGAACAGACTCTCAGAATAACAATGTATGTATATTTTGTTTTAAAATTCACAGAATTTATTTTTTTGTTCATTTTACAGGCCAAAATGTTTTAAACTTAATAAAGTGACTTATTTTTATGAGCGTATTTATATGAAATGTGACGGTTCAATGGAATTGTATAATGGTGCATGTGGATCTTTGCGACTTATTCTATTGATTGTAGCCAATTTTTTCATTTTAGCAAGATCATTCAAGAGCATCCGTATGGTTTGACTGGTTTTGGCAAAGTCGGCGTCTGTATTTGTATAGGGATGATCATCCATTGATTCAAGAGCTGTAATAGTAAATTGAAAAAAAAAAAGATTGATTAATAAAGGAAAAATCATCACAGTCACTCGAATTTAAATGTGAACTAATCACTAAAATACTGACCAACAATCTGTGCGTCGATGGTTTGCATACGCGATAGAATTGTATTTTGTTCCTTTTGTACGTGTTCTAAAAGGCGATGCTGACATTCAACCGAATCAATGGCGGCTTCTGGTTTGGGTATGTTTGGTGTTGGTCGAACGACATTTTTCGGTATGACTGCTTGTTTAATCGGTTGTTGTGTTGTTGCTTTGTTCTTTGTTTCAGTTTTAACGTCATTATCTGCTTTATTTTCAATTGGTGTTGTCTCATTCTTTAGTACACTTTCAGTTTCATTTGCGGTAGAATTCGTTTTCTCTGTTGGTTCTTCCTCTTTTATCAAATTACTTTCATTCTCAGTACATTTCTGCGATGTATTTGACTCCGGATTCGGTTCCGTTTCATTCTTAACTTCGGTGACTGTTAAATGTTGTGCTTGAATGGCTGGCTTAGGTTCAACCTTCGTTTCTACGTTTGCTTCAGCATTTCTCGGTGGACTTTGTTCCCATTTCTTTGACCACAAATATAATTTTGGATGATCTTTATTCGATGCAATGTTTATCTTTACATTTAAACTGTGCAGTGAACGCTTCAGTTCCAAAAGATTGCCGGTGAGTGTATGACTTTGTTTGAGAATGTCAGAACGCATGGCCGCTTGACGACTTGGCTGATGATAGTTTGCATGAAATAGTTTTCCATCATACAACCAATCCTGATCATGAACATATCTCATTGATTCGCGGATATTGTCTGGATGTCGGCATATCCAACACACATATTTCTCCGGTACTTCACTTTCTTTTTCGATGTTGTTACATCCACCGTGTTGCCAGCACAAACATAATTCACACTGAATCATTAAACCATCTTCTTCGCCATACTTGCACACACAGTTAATGATTTCCTCTTGGCGCATTCGTACAATTTTAATAATTTCCCCGTTTTCATCGACATACTGTGACCCGGATCGTTGTTGGAAATTTGGATCCATTATTGAACTCTCTGAATTGGAATCGGTTGATGAGTACTGTAAAAATTTCAATCGATTCGGTCGTGATTGACGTGAAAAACTACCGCCAAATATACCACTGTCGCGTTGTATTGGCAATCGATTGCCAAAAACTTCGTAGCTTTTTCGTTTGAAATCTTTGTTGAATTTTTTGAATTTCTTTTTAAATGTTTTTCCTTTTCGGGGCGAAGTCTTTTTGCCTTTCAGTTTTGACATGTTACCGATTTTAAAACGTGGTATTATTGCTTTTTGCACAGTTGGCTTTGAATCTATTGCAGATTTACTTTCTGATTTCTTCACTGGCGTCGAAACTATGGCTCCCATTTCAATATCGTCCAATTTAAAGTCTTTGCTGTTATTTGCCGAAAATTCTGGTGGATTTACTTTATCGGTGGCGGATGGTTTTCGTTTTTCTTTGATTTCAGGACTGCCCTGATTTGTGGTCAATTTACGCTTCAATCCTTCATTTGTTGTCTCATCAATGATCATTTGTGATGATGTTGATGGCTCTTCTGTCTTCGGTTCGACTTTAATGCGAGTTGGTGATAATGATTTGCGAACGGTTCTCATTTCCGATGTGTATGTTTTTTCAAAGAATTGCGAATTGGGAATTTGATTTTTCGGCGATGATTCATCGATCGATGTTCCCATCGTACGGAAATAGGCGAGCTCAGTCATATTTGGGCAAGCGCCAAGTTGTTGTGATAATTCTTGGTGATAATGTTTCACATGAATTTGTAAATGATTTTCTTTGCGGAAATTTTTCTTGCAGTCATCTTTGGGACACTGAAACAAATTATCGACCAATTTAACTTTCAATGCACCAACATAAGTGAAACCTTCCTCCAATGCAGACGTATTTGGTTCGGTTTTGATTGGTGTACTCGTTTCGGCCTTTATTTCTTTTGTTATTTTCGATAGAATTGTTGATGTCGATTCATTTGGTGTGAAACCGGTGAATGGTTCTTGTTGAAACGACGAATCCAGACTCGAGTCCAACTTGAAATCAGATGATGGTTTTGGAATCACCGGCGGCACATAATCATTAGTGAAAACATAAACACCAACATCTTTAGCACGACGTTTGTGAATGCTAAAGTCATAAATATCAAGATTGTATGGTTGACCGATTTCTTCTAGATATAATTTGACATCATTCTTCGAACGAAAGCGTTTGTTATTATTCGGGCCAACCAGTACAACGTCCCATTTGCCTGATGTGCTTGAACGTTGATACAAATGTTTTGTCCATCCGGCCGGTAATCTTTTATCTTGCACTAAAACTGTTGGACGTTTTGTACCGTCTGCATTCAACAAAAAACCCTCATCACCAATCGGTGTGTCGTTAATCCATGGACAACACCATTCACCTTCCGGTATTTCGGGTAGATTGAATTTACTCAAATCGAATTTCGGAATTGGATTGATTTTGAATGGTTTTCTGATGATGGGTTGAATGGGTGTCACTACTGGAGTCACCGGTGCTCCTAGTATAGTTGGTGAATCACATGATTGTGACGCCTTTTCACTTGCTGTACGCTTTGTTTTTGACATATGGATTCCTTTGACGTATTTTACGAGACCATCATCGAACAGTACTTCGTATTTGTCTAAAAAAAAGTTCAATATGATGGTTTGACATTTTCAATAAAAATATGAGAATCAACATTGACTTTATGAAGTGTTGAATGCTTACTGTTATCCAATGGTCTAACCACAGTTGCTGGAAATTTCCTTGAATCAGTCCAACGAGCCAAACATCGATCACCCTCTTTGAATGTTACCTGAACTGGTATTCGTAATCGGGTGCTGTCCATCGCAATCCATTCTTCGTTCAACTTGAATCTATAAATGATTGTTCAGTGTAAAGTTGAATTATTTCTTTCAAATTTGAATTATTCAGTGAATAACCTTCACTCTACTTACCCACTAGCACCTTTTCCTTTCACAGTTTTTTCGAAATTGATTAAGACCTCTTGTTCGCCCTGATCCACTTCGACTACACTGGCATTGTGCCAACTTCCTGTCAAATCTTGTGCTTCAACTTTTGCACCAGGCGTCAGTTGCATGGCAATGTCAAATTTCTTGCTTGGCGACTTAATAACATTGTCTTTGCTCGGTGTTTTATCAGATGTGTTTGATAAATCCAATGATTTCCTTACTTTGTTCACTTTTTTGTTAGCACTGGTTGAAGATTGCTCTTCAGCACTAGCCGATCGTTGTTTGTCATCAGCGATGTTCGCTTGTGAACGTGAACTCATTTTCTTTGACTTCGTCACCGCAGTATTATCGCTTGGAATCTCTGTTGTTTTGGTCGCCGATTCATTCGCCGATGTATCCGGTATTGCTTCTGATGTGTCCATATGCTCGGAAAATGATTTCTCATTACCCCATGAGAAAACTGTTGGAACTGCATTTACACCCAGCATTCGTCGATCATTTTTCGTTACTTGATAGTCTGAATCATGGAAATGTTTCGAACACACCACATTGTTTTTTGTTATTGAACGAATTTGATCGATGCGGCAATTTTTCAACCAAATATTTCGTGTAGCATTGTTTGTTGGAAATGCGTGAAATTTCATCTCACTGCATTCTGGTAAATGGGATGATGATTTGCATTCAGGAACACAACACTTACGTTGACCCATTTTAATGCGAATTTATTATGTAGCGATGACGCCCTTCGGTGGCTTTAACAAACAAAAACTTTTTTTTTATCACGCAGTATGTGACGAAATTCGAAAATTACTTATAATGCACAATTTTCTGGGTTTCAAACTTTTATATTGGTTTTATAACAATTTTTTTTGCACTCAGAAGCGATTCTATGAGCGATTACACAGAAATATTTTTAAAAAAAATGTTATTTTCGTCTTTTTCAGTAGAACGCATTTAGCAAATTTTATCACTATAATGACACTCTACGACGCCATATTGAAGCAAGCAGTATATATTGAAATCTGTCATGAACCACACTTTTTGGAGAAATGTCAAAGTCTGTTAGCCACGGCACAAACCAAACGTGCAAAGTCTGAGCTGGTATAATAAACCTTTTTTGAAACAAATTTCTTTCTTTTTGAGATTACTTTTTTCTAACAAAATGAATTTAAAAATGAAATAAATTGTTGACAAATGATAAAAACTGATAGTTATCACTAAAAATAATTCAAAATTCATTGAAATTTTCTTTTGCAAAAAATTTATTTCAAAAGCATAAAGATTTTTTTTCTCATCCTTTCAGTTAAATATATTCTTTTTGATTTAAATTTACATTCGAATGTATTGTAATGTATATTTTCCGTGTCATAAGTTGTTACCTAGTACATTTTAAATAATGAATTTATTCAAGAGAAATTGATTCGATGGTATTATGAGCATTGAATCGTTCGATTAATGTTTATCATTGGAAATCATTTGAGAATGGTTAATGACGGTGATGAAATCATTTGGTGATTGAATCAATTTTCCGTATCGATTTGTGCTATAATTTACTTATTGGACAATAGTTTTTCTTGGTCTTTTTCGATTTTCTCAGTTTTTTTCGGTGAACTTTTACCAAAAGCTGCATCTGCAAATAGTCCTAAAAATACTAAGAATGTGCCAATCCATTGTCGTGATGTTAATGCGTTGCCAAAGAAAATGACCGAAAATAGAACGGTGAAAAATTTCCGTGTAGTTGTAACAACTGAACACGCCAATGGTCCAAAGTTTGATACCATAATGAAAATGAATAATTGACCCAGGGATCCAGCTAAAGCAAGTATTGCTAGATTTCCCAAAACATATGGATATCGACTGGCAAATGTAATAAATTCAAATAATTCTCCGGTAAAAATGACTGCAACAGCAACAATGCCAGAGCTCCAAGCGTTCATTGAAAACATCATTTGTAAAGCGGTGGGCGAGTGAGCAGCTCTCATTCGTTCTTGAACGGCACCGGTCAATCCATCCATGGATAAACTTAATATCAAAAGCACTTCGCCGATGCCGACAGCCTGTTCGGCTGATGAGGCTGCACTTATTTTGCTTTCTTTCATCATGAATAACACAACACCAATTACAATTGTTAACACGAAAAAGTATCTTTGAATTGAATATCGTTTATGACTGATGAGCACGCCCAAAATCATCACTGGAATTGGTTTTGCTGATTTCCCTACAACTTGTGTCGGATACGGCACCCAACGTAATGCCATATTTGAACTAACCATGGCCAAAAGATATGTTAGCGATGAGCAAGCATAGTAACCATAATGCGTTTTATCTTCTCTTTCCGGCTTCAGTATCATTAAACCTAATAGAGAAAAAAAAGACGGCATCGTGAATCGTAAAATTCAATTAAGTATATTTAATATTTTTTTTAATTTTTACCTTTAGCAAATATAAAATTCCACACGCACTGCACTCCACATAACACTAACGCAAATGTGAATTTGTCATAGGTGCCATCCTCATTTCGATCACCATAATGACTTCTGGTAATTTTCTCTTGAACGACTCCGAAGAAAAAGTATGAACAAAATATACCAATAGCGGCAATAATAAATTTCCCTTGGTCATGCATTTTTTTCTTTCTCTCTGTGTGTGTATTCGATTCAGTTTCTAATCATAACCTCCGGCCTAAAACTTTGCAATTTCAAATTCCGCTTTCAAAGTAGTCAACGTGTTCGATTGTTATCAATTCAATTGAACTTCAACTATTGTCGTGTATTGAATGAATGATTACTTCGACGTGGCATTAATTGCATCGGTACGCAATGTATTGAATTATTGATTTTGGTAAACTCTGGCAGCTTTAATCGAATCCAGATAAAATTTCACACACACTTTCTGTCACAATAAATATGATTTAAAAATTAAAACAAATAAATTATACAAGCCGTATCAAGTGCATGGATGCAAACACAACACTTCGATATATGGACAACACTTTGATACTAATACACAAAACAAACGACGGCTGTCATTGGTGATACACGTAAGTGCGAATTTGACATGAGTAAAATATATAACAACATTGGAAATGAGGGGAATTGTAGTTCTGAAATCATAACCAACTGTTATATACAGCAGCGACCATATGAAGAACTATTTCTTGTGTGATGCCCTCAACGCTCTCTATCGAAATTTATCCAAACAAGCACATTTTATTTCATTATTTGTATGTTCATTTGTACAGCGACCGATTACAAATTTAAAGATCGAAGGCCATCTACGATCAAGTTTTTAACCAAACAGTAGCCGCCTTGGTTACCACTGAAAGTGTTTCTAAACAAAGCATTATTTATTTATAAATATATGAGTGCATTGCACACACATATACATATGTGTTTTTGACATTTTATCATATATTTATTAACATCTAAACATCATATAAATCGACAAACATTGTTCCATTTTATCATTTTATTTAACAATTAATTATTTTTCTTTTCTTTTTATATTCATTGTTAACTCGACATTAATCTCGTATACGACCTAAAAAAATCATTTTTGAATATAATTTGAAAAATACGTTGGTGACGTGAAAGATAGAAAAAAATCAAAGAAATGGAAAAAATAGAAGAAGCTGACGATGGTGCGATTGATGTAATAGGCGATGAAGACGACGGTCCTGTTGATATCATAAAAATTCAACAAGATTTTTACGAATCATTCATACCTATTTTAACTGATAAATCAACACATGGCTATTCTGAAGTGTTGAATAAAGAGGTGCTAAAGGATATGATTAAGTCAACTGTGGAACTTTACACGGATATGAACGAAAGTGAGATCAATTCATTTTCCGATTGTCTTTGGGAACAGAAAAAGTTTACGGGCAGCGATGATTTGAGAATTTCGCAATTATTTGTGTGCTGTGTTCATGACACAAAAGGTCAAATAACTTATCCATTGGATATAAAGTCAACGAAATTTTCAATCCGTCCCATTTATCGAGTTCCCAAGTGCTTCAAAAAAACTCAACATCAAAGAGATTGTTGTGCTGTGTTTATTGATGAATTTGCTCGTGTGTACAAAACATGGAGTAATTTTTGTGAAAAGAATAAATACGGAAATTGTTTAATAATTGCACCCAAGGGTGGATTCTATGATGCAACAACTGAAAATAAAGTTGAATTAGACATATTCTATCAAAAAGACGGTGTTATTAAATACTTTGATTACGGATCAACAGCAGCAAGTTTGGGTTCGGCTGGTGTATTATTAGTTGGACTATTACCAGTGGTTACTCTTGCACCTGTTGTTGCTACTGGTGCTACTTTTGCAGGCTAGTTTCCATTTTAGGTTTTTTTAAAATAATTTTATATTTACAAATTAAAAAAATAAATAAATTATCAGGTGTGGCATGTGCCGGCTATGCGGCTGTACGTAGCGTCTATCAGCTATTTGATCGAAAGAAACACGATCAAAGCATTGGCATAAAAAACAAAGAGTCAAGAGCAGCTTATTTTAATATCACATCTGGAGCTTTATGCGGTAAGCTTACCTAATCTAGATTTTGATGGAACAATCCAATTTAGAAAGACTACTTATGTTTTTGTATGATTACATTTTAGCTGGTGCTGCTGTAGGTTCAAGAGCTGCCATACAGGCTGCATTAAATCGACAAACATTATCAAAAGTCGCACAAAGAACAATTACTTACGTTGGTGCCAGTTCCATTGGCTTTCAGGCTGTTGGTTGTGCTGATGAATTGATTTCAATTATATCGGACTTACGTCGAAAAAAACCAATTTCAACGGTATATTTGGCGCAATTTGGCGCACAAATCTTTTTACTTGCACTTTCAGTTAAAAATTTCAAATTAACCGAAAAATTAACGGAAGTTAGTGGTCAACGAAATCCAAAAACGATTCGTAAGATGTTAAGAAACAACAATTCAGATGGTTCATTAAAGTATTTATTTAGTGGTGCTGACTTTCTCGAGAAAAATATTAATGGATTCACCGCAAATTCGATGATGATTCAATCTATTTTTACTGGTTATTTAAACGTCTCTCAAAAGGTCAAAGTGGAATGTGAAAAATATTTTGACGAACGATTAAAGACAATTCTTGATATCCTTGTAAGAGATGGATTAATCAACAAAGAAGAATTCAAAGCAATAGATCAGTTATTAAAATACTTTTTGGAAACTATGAACCTGAGTTCATTGGATAAATTTTTTGAATTAACAAAAAAATTTGTGATTGAATCAGCCGAAATGCCCAAAAGTAAGACAATTCGCGAATTTTCATTCGATTGTTACTTGAAATCGGTTTATATATCAATGATTCGAAATCAGAACAACACAAATATCAACGATTTTCTATCAGCTTTAACTAATGACAGTTTTGATATGATGGTTGATGAGATAAGATCAGATGGTTCTTCGATTTTCGGTTTGTGCTGCCAATTTGATGATATTTTTGGTGCAAACCTAGAAAAAGAAATGAGCCTTGGAAGAAAAATTTCATTGATAATTGAGGAACGTTGTCAAATATTCGTTACAAAATTTATTGAATTTCCAATACAATCGACTTTGGATAATTTAGCATTATCAGCTCAATATGTTTTGCGACGTTTGGCAATCGAAGCGGCCACGTTATTTTTTGGAATTACTAAACAAATTTTAAATGAATGTGTGGCTCAGTTTATTAATCAAAACTTTTCCCAACATGAATTCATTAAAAAAAGTTTTCAAATGCTTTTGAAGAAATGTAATGGCAACCTAACGAATTTGGAAAAATATATTAAAGTATTGTTTGATAACAAAAATGGTGAATATGATCGAATTAAAAAGGATATTCTTGATCATTATTTTTCATCGAGACAAGAAACCACATTAAAAGAATGCAAAGTTTGTGGAGGCGAAAATTTCATTTAAATACATGATTTATTATGATTTATTGTAAAAGAATGCACAAAAATAATGCAACTAACATCGTTCAATTTTTAAATATTTTAAGTTTAAGGCTTTACGTTTATTTTGTTTGTTTGTTTGTGTTCTAAAATATGATTAAGTTTTACTTTCGACTTTTTAATTTGAGAATGACTTTGAAGAAGAAATGGCGTCATCCGAAGGACTTAACAACAGCTAGAGAGCATATTATTACTAAATTCGATATGATTTAAAAAAAATTGATTTATTTCATTCCCAACAATTTTTCTAAAGACATTTTCTTGGATTCACTAATTCACTAAAAAAGATTTTTAATAGAACCACATCGATTTTTAAAAACGATTAAAACTACAATATTTTGATAAAGAATTAATATCATAACTAGAGTATATTGAAGTAGTTGATAATAATATATGAATAAAAAATGTTTTTTTTTTCGATTGCCATTGATTTTAGTAATCTTTGCATTCTGTTTACAATTCTGTTTACAATTTAAAAGAAAAATATTGACTAACTATAAATCATGTATGCATTATCTTACTAATCCTTAGAATAAAATTGTGAACTATATATAAAATAATTTCGATGAGAATGTACGGAGATTCGTTCTATATTTCAGAAAAAAATGGTCAAAAATATTTCTTTTGTTCTTTTTCGTTGTTCATACGTGCACAATATTTTATATGAAAATCTCATAAAAATGTGAAAAATATATAGTTAATACAATGTAATGTTCTTATTGCAAATGGTAAAAAGGCATGCATAAATGCAATCGTCAAATATTTCGACTAATAAAAAAAAAAATTTAAAAAAATAAATGCACAGAGCAAAAACGCTATTGTATAATACTATAAAAAATAAATTTCTCTCTCCCAACTTGAACAAAATCTCAATTTAGATGCCACTGTAGACTCACACTGCAACGCTGAGTGATTTCTTCTTCGGGAATAATAATAATTTTGTGAGCATTGAAAAAACGCATGGCATTTGTTTGGCAGCTACTTCACCCGATTGATAATCAATAGCAACGCTTTGATTGACTAACGTGAGTATTTGAAGAAAATGTAATTCATGCTTTTTCTCATTAAGTACTTTACAGAGAGATTGAATGTACCAAGTACCATGTTCAGTGTCACGATATGATAAAAAGCCCAATTTTGTGGAAAATATAACTAAAAAATCTTTTTGTGGCAAATTCTTTTTTTTATCAATATGGACGGCATCAAATGGTTTATATTTGGCAGATGAAAATGGAATAGCAATATCACCTCCAGGTCTTCGTCGCCGATAATTTTCAATTGGCACACCATATCCCTCGTCAACGTCGTAACCCTGGCAAGCGGCTATGAAAAAAATTCTTGGCTTGGACGCCAAAGTTGGACAGTTTTCATCTGTGAAGTATTCCCAGAGCATTTGCAAAGGATATTTATTATCGTATGCGTGGAGGTAGCTGACAAGATCATGTGTCAATATTGTTGTGTATTGTTCGCGACGACCAACCAGTGGTACAGAATCACCGTGTGTTAAAACAGCAATCAAAAAACAGTCACAATCCGAATGATCCATTTCAGCGACTGAAAAACAAACGAAAGAATTATTGAAGATCAGTCAAAATTTTTGTTTTCTGAATTTGAATCTGCTCACTTTCTTGAAGAACGCCCCTTATTTCAGACACCGTTTCATTCTCAAAAATTTTAACATCGAAGTCAAGTGACTCAAGTGTTGTTTGCAATCGATTGCGATCGGCACTCGATCCATTTCTTGGTTTATTACATTCGAATAGTTCATGGTTGAATATCAATGCCAAGCCACGTCGCCCGTGGTTCATTTTGTAATAGTGATTTGGATTGAGTTCTTCCATTTGCTCATCTTCTCCATCTAAAAAATCCAGCTCGGTATTCGTACTGAAATTTCAACAGAAAATTAATATTTGATTCGTAGTTATAGAGGAAATAATTCATATTTATGCAGGTATCGATGCAGAATTGCACTTTGTATAAATAAGTGTAAATAATTACATGTACATATGTGTATTAAACAAACACTATCCCAATCCATTTTGATCATATAAATATTTACCTTGAAATATCGATATCAATTTTGATCTTTTCCTGATCCTTATTACCAATGGGTTTCTTGCAGCCATTTGGTGTTCCATTGCTAAACAACGAATTTTTTTTATCAAAATCTTTAAAAATGTTCACTATCCCTTATCCCATGCTGTGGAATAATTTTTGTTCATGAAATTATGGGCAATAAAGCAATAAACTCACCTCGGTGTGTATTCAACCTCTTCAAGTTTGTTAACGTCAGATGCACTTTTTCTGCAGCAAACTTTTGTCAATGTATTACCCATTTTGAATCGTGATTACTTTATTCAAATTTTATAAAATTAAAAAATAATCGACACTTTGTTAGAAAATTACACTAAAGAATGAATATGACGTCACAAATAAATTTTCTAACAGAATTTTTGTGCGATAAACACGCACAAAATTCAATGTCAATGGAATTATGAAAACAATGTTAATGAATTATGCAAAAATGGTACACATTGCATAGCTGTCACGAATGTCACTGACTTGTAGGAGAGTTCGAGAAGATCTTAAGGCCGGTACGCTTGCGAACAAGAAAACACAACTACAACTTTATTTCATTCATATGTGTGGTACCAGATTGTACTACAAAAAGGTCAATAGTCTATTACACGCATCATTTCATAATACACATACATGTTTAATATTGACATACAGTAACAAATAGTGCATAGCAATGCACATAATTATCAATCGTATTACCATTAAGCTGTATTCACGGAATTTACTAAAAAATGTGTCTAAGTATGCAGTAATTCCGATGTTTGGATTATTTAGCTGAGAGAGAAATTCCGCGATTTCATTTTCAAAATTGATTCCATTGTCATCAAAAAATGGTTTCCACTAGATGGCGTTGGGTGTGTCATAACATCAGATTTTGACACATCATAACAAAACATCAGATTGAACAAGATTCAATTTACTGAAGGTATGTTTTGGTCAATATTTGGATTAATTACCGGTATCAAGTTGCTGTTTTTACCAGCGTAGTAAGTACCTTCATCCATAGACACCACAAAATGACCAAGTGCATTTTTTGTTTCATAACTCTCTTACTAAATTCATGTATTTCATTTTAGCCGGTCGACCGATTTTGAGGTACATCGAAATTGGCTGGCAATTACACATTCATTACCAATATCAAAATGGTACGTCGAGGCAACAAGCGAATGGACATTGGATTATCCTCCAATATTTGCATATTTCGAGTACGCGTTGTCAAATTTTGCCAAATACTTCGATGAAAACATGCTGAAAGTGAATAATCTCAACTATGAATCTAATGAAACAATAGTATTTCAACGTCTTTCGGTTATCATCACCGATATTGTCTATGCTATTGGAGCGAAAAGGTAAACTCATCAAACGGAAAATAATTTTAAATGAAACATTTTCATACTTTGTAGATGTATCACTCAAATGTCTCCTATCGCATCCAAACAACGTATTTTGAGCGCTGTTTTACTGGGAAATTTCGGCCTGTTAATCATTGATCACATTCATTTTCAGTACAATGGAATTCTCTTCGGAATTTTATTGCTAAGCATAGCCTATATGTGCGAAGAAAAGTTTTTGAAGTCGGCATTTTGTTTTGCCGTTCTATTGAATATGAAGCACATCTTTGTATACGTAAGCCCGGTATACATTGTGTATTTGTTGAAAGTTTATTGCTGGCATAGTTCATCGCTCCAAAGAGCAATGCTGAATTTGACAAAATTGGGAATGATTACAATTGGGGTAACTGTGGTGTCGTTTGGACCATTCATACATCAAATGCCGCAGGTTCGTCAATCTTTCGATATTAATTCACTATTATGCGCTAAAACTTTTCATTAATTTCAAATAGGTTTTGTCACGTTTATTTCCATTCAAAAGGGGACTATGTCATGCCTATTGGGTAATTATTTTTAGATCTTTTTGTGATAATTTTCTTTAATTATTATTTCATTCATTTCAGGCACCGAACTTGTGGGCAATTTATAATGTTGCCGACAAAGTGGCATCGATTAGCTTGGGTAGTGTTTCAAATTCCTCAAACACAGGCGGATTGGTTCAAGAATACAGTCACCAAGTTTTGCCTGTAATTCAACCACATATGACATTCATGGTCACCATGTTGGCTATGATTCCGTGCATCATGAAAATTGCATTCGGAGCCTATGATAGGTACGCTTTTGTAATATTTTAAATTCAATTGAAGCGATATGAAATGACATTTTTCAATGTTTCTTACAGGTCAACAAACAAATTTGACTTTGTTCGTGGCATTGTGATTTGTGGATGCACATCGTTCTTATTCGGTTGGCATGTTCATGAGAAGGCAATTTTAATGACAGTCATTCCCCTAAGGTTAGTTTATGTCACTATCTCAGTTCGAAAAAACACTCTTTAATAGACCCACATTTTAATTCAATCTTTTCTAATCTTCTTTCAGTATTCTCATGACAATCAACCAAAGCGAATACAAGCATATGGGGTTCTTATCAATTGTGTCGTATTTCTCATTATTTCCACTGCTTTTTAAATCGAATTTAGTTGTGATTAAAATTAGTTTGCTCATGACACATATACTTATCATTTCAAACGGTCGAGGAAGTATATGGCCATCAGAATGTCACAAGCGTATTTTTCCAATTCATGAACTACTCTATATCATTGGCTTGATTGGATTACTTTTTTACGAACTTTGCTTACAATATTTACTAAAATTAGACAGAAGACTGCCATTTTTACCACTGTTACTAACAAGTGTTTATTGTAGCATGGGAATTATTTATTTCTGGTTGAAATACTATGTCATGTTTTTATTTAGTGCTAACACTAGCAATAAAAATACTAGAAAAGATAAGAAACTTAATTAAGGAAAAGTGTTATTTATCAGAATCTTTATTGAATGAACAAAATTTTTTTAGATACATGCAAAATTGCAATTGATTCTATATGTTTAATTGTCTGAACATTTGAATAAATCGATCGACGTACGACGTGGAAATCCCTGTTCAGGTTGAATCTTTTGGTTATTATACAGCCAGTATAAATCTCCCTTAAAGAAATAAGTTTTGCCATCGGTCATTGAAATGGCTGAATCAATGTTATTAGGAATGCCATGCCATTTCTCGCCCAAATTTTTTGGATAATCCACGTCTTTTTCACGGCGTTCTTCATTGTATCGAATAAATGTGTTTCCACTAAACAAATATGTCTGACTATTTTTACTCCAGATCATAACAGCATCCACCTTATTTATGTTATTATCAAAACCAAATTCGATTATTGGCCGTGGGCTATTTTCGATTAAGTCATATCCATCGTAGATATAGTATTTATGGCCTGTTTCATTGTCAAAACACATGAATATCTTTTATGAGAAAGAGTTCAAGTAAAAAATGCATTTAGTTGTATATACCACCAAACAAAATAATAGCTCCGTCTGTTTTTCGTTCATAGGCTGCATCAATGCGTCGTACATTGCTTGGAATATTTCGAAAAATATCACTTAAATGCGTTGGATAACCGGGAAGCACTTGAAAATCTTCGGATAAACGCCATACATATTTATTCTTGAATAAAAATATTTCACCTCGCAACAAAGCCATCGTGTCGAAATTAAGAGTATCGCACAAATTCGGAACTCGTGTAGGATTGAATGATTTGCATACGGAGTGATGCTGAAATTAAGTTTCGATTAAATAATGTTTCTCAGCCTTAATAATTAACGAACATACATTATCACACTCCGGACTCGATGTAGTTTCTCTTGATGGGATTGTCGTTGGTTCTTTTCTCGGTGTACTTACTGAACCCGTTTCCACTTTGGGTGTAAATGTTGATGCCTCAGTTGTTGTATCATTAATAATATCATTAATAATATGTTCGTTCTTTACTGATATCAAGTAAAATTCATGAAATAGAACAATTATTTTAAAGCATACAAAATATAAACTTTGCTAGTTGCTTACTGTACAATTCGTACATCGCCAAAATATCATCGTATCCCAATTCTTTTGATTCTTCTGGTCCTTTATAGTAGGGAAACATGATGGAAGAGAAGATCGGCGAATGGGCCAAGCCAAGACTGTGGCCAAGCTCATGAATGGCAACCGATGTAAAATCAACACCTATTTGAAAAGAAAATAATTCAAATCAAATGGAACAATTTCAAAAATGTCACGAATTCACCGTCATTCAGATTTGATGCGTTCTCTTTCCAATTTTCATCGTTATCAAAATGAATGTCACCACCCAAACTTCCCAATGAATATGGAAAAAATGCATGAGCTAGAACAGATCCGGGACCATCAAATGGATAAATATCTCCATGATACCTTGAACCAAACGACACAATTATATCGGCATTCGATTCAAAAACACGCACGAATTGTAAATTCGAATATTTCGACCAGAGTTTAAATGCTTTCTTCATGCCTTCCGCCACTTTATCCTCACCAACTTTTGGAGACCAATTTTGAATGCTTAAAGAAAAAATTCAGTCTTTTATTAAGAACTCTTGGTTTAATAATTGCACAAATACTAGTAAGTAAGTCGTCGCTTCATCCACCCTCTGGAACCTAGAATAAATCGTTTTGCTCGGCTGTGATTTAGTACAGATGAATGTTTCGTAATATCAGCGACACCGCATCGAGGTGATGTCAATAACTAACGAAATTTTATTCAATTTTTAATAATTAAATATGGATTAATGAAGTTTTTAAGTTTGCTGACCTTAATTGTTGGCTCATCCAAAACTCCCGTTTCATTCAATGATCCAAATTTTTGCATATTTTTTATTCCGGCGACAATGGCATCTTCATGATACAGTGTATCTATTGTTGACCCACCTATTGATGATGACCTTGCACTTGAATTCAAGTAGCCAAATTTTTGCATAAAACCCATCTGTTTGACAGAAATATTGAGAATTTCGAATGAAAAATAAATAAATTTGATTAAATATCAAATATACATTTTACACTTGAAATAATAGAAAAAACCCAAGGTTATCACAACTGCACGGAGGTGACCGATTTCGCCGTTTACGATAATTGTTAAAATTTCGGTTTTTCCAGACATTATATTGAGATATTTTTAGGCAGCTGATTCAACTCAGGAAGCTACCACCAGGCGCTGATATTGAGTGAAAGGTTTCATTGAAAACAATAGAAGTGATTGTTATTGTGATGGACATAATGCAATGGAGTTTATATAGCTACTTCTACTTGTATTGTTCTATTTCAGCGCCTGACGTTAGCTTCCTGAGCTGATTTTCACGTGTAAAAATATGTTTGATCGATGAACAAATTCATCGTTGGAATAAACCGATAGTAAAGAAACATGATGTTTAAAAAATCTAATGAATTTATGAATCGGTTAGAATATTCGTGAGCTCAGGAAATTCAGAAATTATGTTGAGATGTTTTCAGCCAGATATCGTCAGGAGCTGAAATGGAGTGAAAATAATAAAAGTGATTGTTATAGTGATTGTAGCTTCTATTGTTTTCACTCAATTTCAGCTCCTGACGATATCTGGCTGAGCTGATTCATCTGGCTAAAAATATCTCAAAATAATGTCTGAAAATTTGTTAAAGTGCAAAATGTTTTTGGGCAAGTTGCAGTTTTATTTTGACAAATTCCTGGAGGTCACGAATATTCTAGCTGGTTCATATATTTGTATAATTACAATTTGAGTTAAATTGGCTTGATTTCCTTCCCATGAAAAATTGATCGGATGACCATTTATATACAGCACAAAAATTGATATGAGCACGGAAAAAACGGAAATATTTTCATAAAGCAAAAGAATCATTTTAGAAACAATAGTCACTTCAGTTGAAAGAAAAAAATATAAATCCAATGCTTTATGCTTGTAAGAAAACAAATAAATGCGCACGTTCATGCGAATGTTCTTGACAACACTAAAGACATCAGCATAAAGTTATGATTAATAATTATTCCTTATCTCAATTTGAAGACAAAACAGACATTTGTGATATAGCATTCCTATTATATACAAGCTATCTTCAATGTCACATAAAATAATAAGAAATATACATTTTCTTATCATCATTCACAACATGGATTAATTTTGAATTGAACATTTTTCCATTGCAAATCTGTGAAGTTCGGCGAATTTCGTATTTAAATGAAGTCCATGACCTTTTCTGAAATTAAAAAAGTAAGAATATGATACGCAGCTAAGCTATTCAGTTAAATTCGACTTGTTTTTATTTTATCATACAAATATCAATTTCATAATTTGGACTATATAAATTTACAAAAATATCGTGTATGTTCGAATATATGTTTTATGTTGTCGAAACAAGGCTTTAAACGCAAATTAAATGTCTAATTAAATTGATTACATATTAATTCAACGAAGTTACGTCTTAACAATTCAATAATGAAGCTGGAGTATTTATAAAAAAACCGTTATTTTTGTGTCATTTCATCCAAAGGTTGATTATGGTTTTTTCGATTTGCATACCGTGCAATAGTCAATATTGTATTTGTCTGGCAAACACATCTCATGGAAAAAGTGCCGACAATTGAAAGCAATGATTTTCATTTTCATCTGATCTAAAAATTAAAAGATAATGAATCAATTTCGTATTTACTCAAAATTTTAGAAACCTTATACCTTTTAGAATGATATCCTTTTGGCATAATCCACATATATTATCGTTTGAAATGTAAACCGCTTTTTGTTGGCATCGTACATGACGATCATGAAGTTGAAAATAATCACCCACCAAAATATCATTGCAACCATCTTGTATCGATACTTGTAATCGTAAATCACACAACATTTTCACCAGCGACTCCTTCAGACCTGGTATACATTGTCCCATTTTGATTTTATTGACTAAAATTTCTGGATTAATGAAACCGGCAATTCCGTCCAATAATTTTGTCATAATTTCGGGCCGATCAAGTGATTGGTTGATCAACTCATTCCATAGATCGATGTCATCGTGCTCTTTGCAAAAATCAATTGCCATTTGAATGTTATCCAATTTATTGATGATAATTGACAATGCTTCAATCGTATTGCCCATTCGACCATGTAAATACACCATTTCTGGATAAAATAATTTACTCGTACACACGCTCAACGCTTCTTCGATAGGATAGCTGTTGGATCGCTTTAAAAACGGCAACAATTTTTCACGATTATATTTGGCATAGAGGTGAACCAACTTTGCATGAAATCGTCCCGAATTATCGACTTTGTCAAAAGCATCAAGATACTACATTGTAAAAAAAAAGAGTTTCATTTTCATTATTTACATTGATTTAAAATCAGATTATCATAATAAAACCGGCTGTTTACCATGTATAAATACTCCTCGTGATTTTGCAGTTGAGATACCACCACATCGGCTGGGATTTTGTTACGCTCCAATAACATTGCAACGGCCTGTTCACTATCCAACTGAATTAATGGCACGATTGTGCGATAGATTACATCGTATAAGTTATGCTTTTTTATCAATTTAAACACGTCCTTGTGTTGCAGCCTAAAATCATTGAGTTCATCAGTTAGATTCGAATCTAATGTTCAGTGGATTGATTTGCATGTTAAATACTCACTTTAAATACATTGTCAATGCTTTTTCGTATTTGTGTTCATATGAATATAAAAGTGCCAATGATTCTAGTAAAATGTCTTTGTCTCGTTCATTGAATTGTTCATGAACTGCATTTATTACGGCCGATGTATTGTAAAGCGATGGTTCCCATTCCTTTATTAACATTAAGAATCCGGCTGCATCGAATTGTAGATATTCATACAGAACCATTTCGTAAACGTGCGGCTTCAGTTTACAATCATTTCCACGAGGAAGATATTGACTAACCGATCTTTTTTAAATAAAGAAATAAACATTTTAATTTTGATCGAATGCCACAATGTGACCTTGTCATATTTAAAATCTTGCTTCAAAATTGCAATTGGTCCAATTTCAAAAAAAAAAAAAATCAAACTTTTCACACCAGTGCAGTCTCTCATATAAATAGATAGATATAAATATATAGATTCACCCATCTTCGACTGCACATTGTTTGAAATGTTTTTCACATTTTTTTGTATTTACTTTCAATTCATTTTACACAATGACACCATTGTTGCTATTAGCGAATCTATATATTTTACATCTGCAAATATTTATCTATCTACTTCCATTGTATGCCATCTCCAGAGAGATACAATCATTCAAGGTTGAAGTCAAATAAAATACTAACCGTAATTTTTGTACTTTTACAAATTTGAATACTTCCTCCTCCCATAATACTTTGTCATTGCCGAAGATTGTTTGACACAATTTAGCGGCTTCATCGTATTTCTTCTGCGCCAGTAAATGGTCCAAATATAATCTAGCTACGCTTACCAACGAATACTTGCCACCATGTTCGGTTATCACTTGCATTGCTTGGTCGAATTTTCTGTAAATGAGAAACACAAAATCGATTTCAAGGCTCCACTTATATTTTTGAATAAAAAATTTACACATTACATAAATCACAGAGCTTCGAATCATTGACTATGGTAAACAGACTTGTTTTAAAATTGATCGACAAATGTATCACAACAGTGTGTTGGAGAGCTGCTCCAATCGTAGAAATATTCCTTTGGTCGTTGGATGTTGGTGGCATTTGCTTGTTTAAATGTGCATAGAAGACCTCGATAAATGTCTCTCATATTTGAAGGAGTACGTTTATGCAATACAATATGATAGTTTTGACATTTTCTTGGCAGATAAGCGGTATCAAAGCGGGGATCATGTTTTTTATAGACATTCCGAAGTGAGCTTAACCAAACGCCCATTGATATATCTTCGCTGACGTATCGATTCAACGTTTTATGATTTTGAGCCACGAAATGCACTAAATTCTTTGAAATAACATAACCACCGCCCAGAGCATATGGCAAATAGCGATCACATAGATTAAAATTCAACTCTTTCCATTGTCCCTGCTTCAAGACTGTTGCACGACCATTGAAATAACCCCAGTAAAGTTCTGGTTTTATTGTGTTTTCTGTCGATTGTTTACGCTTGATAAGCTTGTCATATCGATGTAAATCTTGCAGTAAATAGTCGAGTTTAACATATGTATCATCATCGACTTTTAGCATATATTCAAACGTTCCAATATTGCTAACTGCTTCGATTGTCTTCAATAGTTTTAACGTGAGATTTGTGTATGAATCACTTAAGCCACTCAAAAATAGCAAATCATTATGTTTTGCATGCTCTTTCTCAAGCTTATTCAATTCGATGAATGGTAAATTTTCGGTGCCAATTACAAAATAGTGTAAAATTTTCACATTTAAATCTTCCAACATTGGCTTATAAATTGCTTTTGACATTTTTTCCTTGAAATCGTCAAGCATAGAGCTCTGCTGAGCAATACTGTCTTGTTGCAAAAATCCACTGTGGTCAAATTCCAACGAATCGAAATTGTCGATGCGGTGACCGACATGAGATTCATCGATTTTTGGCTTAAGATTCAACCATGTTTGTCGAATGGTATTACGTTGGTCTATGTTTTTCGGTGCCGATAATACGACAATCACCAGAAATATTGCACTTGTTGAAACATTGTGATTTGACGTCAAATGTTGCCGTTCAAAATCGGTTTTACAATTTTTCACATTGATCACTGATAAGGTTATGGTGCAACCAGCAATAAAAGCCAGCCCAAGCGTTAGTAAATTAAAAAAAAATGCTCTTTTTCGACACAAAATCATTTTGAATGGCACAACACAGATGACGATGATGTGAACGTTGATTCCTATTTTATGACTTCTGTCAAAAGTATCACCTAACCTCAAACAGTTTTCAATTTTTAGTTGTCAAACAAATACTACGCTGCAAGTCTGTTTACATATTAATACAAGCACTAATGTCATTTGATTTGAACGCAAATAGCATTTTTTATAAACGATTCATAACAAAACATTGATAAAACTTACTCATGTTCGATAAGCCATTTAATTCGGTCGTCATTTTCATATAAACTAGCCACAACGATATCTTTTGGAGACACAATGAAATATTGATTCTCTTCGATTAACGTATCCAAATGGTAATCGTTGACCTTATATTCTGAATATCTAAATTAAAGCAAATAAAAAATTATAATCATTGTTTACTCTGAGATTATTAAAAAAAAAATGATTTGAGTAATCAATTAAAATTGAAATTCACCCCCTTAATGATAGACTGTTTGTGCAAATTTCTTCGTAATCGTAACTTTTATATTGAATGACCAACAAAATTGGGCGTAGCGCTTTATTTGTTTCGGAATCTTTTTCTTTGGGATAGCCTAACACAACTAATTGATCGCTTTCGAGAGGTCCCAGGCCACAGATATAACAATCCATTTGAAATGTTGAGACTATAATACGAAAGACCGATAAGAAAAGAGAGATGAAAGTCGACAGAATTTAATCTATTTCTGTCATGACGAAAAAAAAATCACGAAGCACTTACTTGGATCAACAATGAAATCAGGTAGTCCGCGTGTTGAAACTTCCACCGAATTGCGTTTTCGAATCACACAAATCCGAACGATATCAACCCATCCGATTAGGAGTGTGGTAGAATTTGACCATTTCAAATTACATCGAAAATCATTGAGCAATTGATTTTTTGGCTCTTCCCATTTAATTAATCCCAGCGAACATTTTTCATTCAAATCATAGACACGCACACCAATTGCACTTGCCTAAAGGAAAATCACGAAATGAATTCAATCAATTTTTTTATAATTTGTGAATATAGCCAAAAAGGTATATTGGAAAAGTACTTGCCCATGCCACAAAATGATCGGTCCATGCAATAGCCGATACAACACCTTCGGCTTCACATAGAACCGTTTGTTTGATACCTTTCAAAAAGGTTTTTTCATGCAATGTTAACTTATTGTCACCAATGATGAAACGACGCCCGGATCCCGATTTATAATAAATTGGATCGAGTGCAATTGTTTTCACAGCTCGTCCAAATTTCATTTTATGATTATTTTCATCGGTATAAAAACCACTGATTACCACCGTACCATCGTCAGAGCATGTACCGATGTATTCGCCTTTATTGTCAATTGAGATCTGATTCACGGAAACCATATGCGCTGGAAAATCTTGGGAATTATTTATTGAATTTTCAACGGTGTTCCCTTGATGATCCAATAAATGTACCGCACCCCAATGCGTTCCGATGCATAAAAACTTTTGAAATGACACACAAATATGATTAAGAAATGAAGGACAACTGATTTTGTGGGTGTTTTACCTTTGAATGCACAGCAATGCAACTGACTGCATCTTTATTCAGAATTCGTTTTAGGTCATTTGATATGCGGACATATTTCAATTTTGGTTCAATCTCCTCTTCATCGGAACTTTCATTCTCTTGCATCTACAGTATTCAATAACCAAAAAAATTGAACACATAAAAAACATGTTTATCATTTATGAAATAAAGTAAAAATTATTTTGACGCACTATTGTTGTATTTGCAGACATTTTCAAATGAGCTATGCACAATATTTAAGGCGATCGCATTGAACTACAATGATATTCATAAAAAAGTGAACGAAAAACAGAACTGAACAAAGAATTACTTTACTCCAATTCAAATGAATTGATATTTATAGACAAAATTTTAGTATATGTAACACAACAACAAATTCTCATTTTTTGACATATGAGTCAGTTTGTGATGACAGCTGATCAGTATTCACTGTTCAGCAATGTTTGTTGTCGTATGTAGTTCACCATTCCACACACAGAGGCTCTTCCTATATTCCAACTTAATTTTTGTTTGTTTTCAATTCTTTCGTAGAAAAATGTGTGTATTTTTTTTTGGAAAATTAAAATCATTTGTTTAGTAATTGTATGAAATTCGACTTGATGAACATGATGTATTTAAATTTAATTTAAAAAAAATTCAATGTATATCACTTGAATAACGTCATGAGGATGAATGACATTTCGGCACCGATTTTTCAACTATCAAAAATGTTGTTGGATTTGCGCCGGTCACGCAAATCTGGTTGTCTATCAATTTTTCTTGTATTGACATTTCAAGAGGCTTCCTACCTCGTCCGATAGAATAGTTTTGTTCTAAAAACCAGCATTTATTGTACATTTTCAAAACAAATGGGAAAGCAAAATAATACAAAAATGGGTGTGGAAACTAAAAGTGTTCGTCAAAGGAAGAAATCAGATAAATCAAATGATAGTGAACAAGAGGTGGTGGTGAAGAAAGACTCAGCCGTAAATGGCGATGAAAAAAGTTCGAAGCAGAGAAAACAGTATGATATTTATCAAATAAAATCCAATTTTTCGGCAGTTTATGTTTACTTTCTAACTATAGGAAAAAGCCTGCGTCCATTTTAACAAGTTATCGAATTTGGACACGTTTGGTTATCGTTTCTGCTGTCCTCATAATCGGCTATTTTACTGCAAATAAAAATAAAGAGCGACCATTTGCTCTGCGACGCGAAAAAATTGTATTAAGAACACAAAATGTCGACTGTTCGCCGGATTATTTGAATGAAATTGCTGGATTCAAAACGTGCGTTCCGAATAAATGCGGCCGTTTTGTGAGCGATAGTTTGGTCACAGAACAAGAGGCCAATCTATTATTGGACCTTGCTATCAAAGGCTTATCGTTCGGCGGTGGTTCTGGCGGTGTATCGGTGAATTTCTGTTTTGTGAATTTAAATTTAATATTTTTATAATTCTCTTAATTTCTTTTTTACGAATTTTAAGATCCTTGACTTGCACTCTGGCGCCCTTTCCAAAAATGAAAATTTTGTCAACATTTATACACTGCCTGAGGCTAAGGGCTTTTTAAATGATGAAGTTTTGAAAGCATACAAGGTACAATTCAGACCTGAGCTAGAACTGTTTTTTTATCAAAAATTGTATGTGGTAAAAGAAAAGCGTTTCTTGTGGGAGTGGAATTTCGGAGGTTCTATTTTATAAAACGAATTTAAAAACGTTTTCACGTTACCGCATACACATTCAATATCAGCTACAAATGAAGAATACCCATCAATTGCAGTCCATTCTTTATAATTTCCTTTTTTTCAGATTATTCGATTAAAAATAGCCAAAGCTATTGCGGATAAATTTGCCATCGATGTGAACGCAATTTATCTCACTCATCCCACATTCATTTCCCGAATTGACAATACAACGGCAAAAACCGTTCACGATGAATATTGGCATCCTCATGTAGACAAAGTAAGTACCAACGAATAGATTCAAACTGATATTTGAACAAAAAACTTCAACCATTTCAGGAAACATACAGTTCATTCCATTACACAAGTTTATTGTATTTAAATGATCATCGTCGTGATTTTACTGGTGGTCGATTTATATTCATCGATGTAAACAAAGACGATAACCGAACAACGTACTCATCGATTGAGCCGAAGAAGGGACGCGTCAGTGTGTTTACATCAGGCGCAGAAAATATTCATCATATCGAAAAAGTTACAATGGGCACCAGATACGCAATGACTATATCATTTTCGTGCAATCGTGAATTTGCCATCGCTGATCCAGCCGAACAAAAGCACACCGACAAAAAATGAAAAGACGATGGAAATGTTAAAAATGAAAAGTGAAATTATACACATTCCCGTATAAAAAGATACACTACCGATATCAGATTGTAAATATATAATTGAATCTGTGTTTGGAGAAAATAGTCATATTTGCGTAAATGTTGCCGTGAGTTTTTAATTCGATCTTAGGTAAATTTGATTGCTAGTGATTTAGTCGAATCGGTTTTTTTGGTTTTTAGACTATCATATCATTAAACAGACAAAATAAATAACTGAAACAACCACAACAACCAATTAGTTTTTGTTGTTAGAGAAAGTAAATTGGAATATTTCAGTCCATCTGAATAAAAGTTGAATGTGATATACGGAATGTTGGATTTCAGGTAAATTGCTTAAAAAAATATCTTTCGATCTTTTTTTTTTTGGTGTTTAACAACATTTTTTATAATTCAATTAGAAAAGTGTTATGTTTTCTCATTGGGAATTAAATTATTACACTCTTTGTCTCTCATCAAAAACACTGATTCTGTTTTCATGGAATCCATATCAACCATCAAATATTTTTGTGATAAATTGCTTGATAAATTTACCTTGTAGCAATTCCTGTATTCATCTTAAAATACTACGGAATGTGTTTAAAAAGACAAATCGTATGTTATTTGTACAGTGTGTTATTTCGATCAACTAACTACTACATGTGTATGGTTTTATATATAGTACATAAAATATACAACAATGAGACAATACACATAAAGAACAGATCTTGTTATCATTATAAAGTGTTGAAAACATCACAATAATAACATCAATTCTTTGCTTGTGTATGTTGGTTCAAGCTAATGTTTATTATGAACATCAAAGCCGCTTATAAAGTGTTTTTACACAAGATTCGAAGCATTTGACTGCAATCGATCAAAGAAAATTCACGCATAAACTCAAGTTTTCGGTCAAATATTGATTTCATTTAAAGTGAGTGGAAATATTTTTTTATATTACTAATTAATTATTAAATCAAAAACGAATTTAAAACTGCTCTAAATACAGACAGACACTTTTAAGTGATACTATTTCTTAATAATAAAATAATAGTTAACTTTTTCATTTATTCAATAAAATGACATATCTGTGAAATTTTTACTTTCCATAAGATGTTTTTGTTTTCAATTTAAATTCAATTTTTGATTGTCTCTCGATCTGAATTCAGTGTGCTAAAGTTCACTGTTATTTATTTTTAGTGTATCAATACATTGTTATTTAGTCTCACACTAATCGTATAAAGCATATAACAATAAATAAACAAAATGATTACGTATATTTATCAGCTGGGCTATCAAATAAAGTGGGGGGGTCGGACAAATTCAGATACAGTTCTGTGTTTCCGTTGGTTTAAAATGTGGCTTGGCACATTCGATCAAACTTGTTTTTCAGATACTTTCGCTTTCTGTTGTTGTTTTGTTTCTGCCTTACATAATTGCTCTAATACAAGGCATTAGTTCGATTAAGCTGTGAATTTGACATAAGTCTGACATTATTTTCCATTTAGTTTATTTTCAAAATGACGCAGCAAGGAGCTCCGTTTGATTCAAATGCAATGACATTGACGCGATTTGTGTTGGCTGAACAGAAGAAATTTAAGCATGCCACAGGCGATTTATCACAACTTTTAAACTGCATTCAAACAGCGGTTAAGGCTGTTAGCAGTGCGGTGAGGAAAGCTGGTATCGCTCAACTGTGAGTTTTTTTAAAATATGAAGTTGAAATTTTACATTCAATCGTTGTGTCTAGAGTTTTATTTATTATTGCATTATCTTTTTAAATATTGATTGCACATTTGTGAAGTGAAGAAATATATTTTTTTATTAATTAAAATGTACTTGTTTGTTTATTGACAGACATGGAATATCTGGCGATACAAATGTTCAGGGTGAAGAGGTCAAGAAGCTAGACGTTTTGGCCAATGAATTGTTTGTAAACATGTTACAATCGTCGTATACAACATGTTTATTAGTTTCAGAAGAAAATCAGAATGTTATCGAAATCGATGCTGATAAGCGTGGAAAGTATATTGTTTGTTTTGATCCATTGGACGGTTCTTCGAACATCGACTGTTTGGTATCGATTGGTAGCATTTTTTCAATTTACAGGTATTTTTATACTCTGACATTCACATAGGATTTTTTTTTAAATATGTCCAATGATTTTTGGAAAATTATAGAAAAATTTCAGAGAGTCTACCAACAATTCAAGATGCCCTTCAACCAGGCAATAGAATGGTGGCAGCTGGTTATGCACTCTATGGCTCGGCAACAGCAATGGTTGTTAGTCTTGGAAATGGTGTAAACGGATTTACGTACGATCCAAGTATTGGCGAATTCATTTTGACTGATGTTAATATGCAAGTACCGAAACAAGGAAAAATTTACTCAATCAATGAAGGCTATCAATACCTCTGGGACGATTCGATTAAGAAATACATCGAAGCGAAAAAAGATCCGGCAAAGGGTAAACCATACCATATAATTCTTTTTGATTCTTTGCCGATTATTTCTTCTTTTTTATTTCGTGACTCTCCCTTAAGGTAAACCATATGGTGCTCGTTATGTTGGTAGTATGGTGGCTGATGTTCACCGCACGATTAAATATGGTGGCATATTTTTGTATCCAGCTACTTCACAAAGTCCAAATGGAAAGGTAAAGATTGAATATTAATTGCATTTTCAGTTTCTAAAGAAATTAATTTGGATGTTTCATTCTTTCACACATACTTCTAGTTACGTCTTTTGTATGAAGGCAATCCAATGGCATTTATAATTGAACAAGCTGGTGGAAAGGCATCAACCGGAAAACAACGAATTTTGGATGTTGTTCCAGATTCAATACATCAACGCACTCCGGTCTTTCTTGGTTCAGCAAATGATGTTGATGAAGTGTTGAGCTACATTAGTAATTAAGGATAAATTTACTAAATTATCTCGAATCATAATCAATTATTATAAATATGTTTGGTATTGCCAAAATTTAAAATGGCAACATTTATTTTACTTTTTTCGAAATAAACAGATATTTCAAATTAAGAGGTATTTCTGTATTGAGCAAAAGTGTTAAAGCAAAAATAAGTCTTCGACGATTTTATTAAAATCTGGATTAGAAAATCTACACGATTTAAAAAAAATGTAATTTTCGTAGAATATGTATTAGATCAGCCCAAAAAAAAGTTATATCGGATCAAAATGCCATGAATGAAAATATAACATATGTGGCATCATTGTTTCATCCAAATGTCAATCGGTGGTACTCGATAGGACACTTGGAAGTTTTCTCGATTAACGAATTTGGACCCGTTTCAATGTCCAAAAAAATTTCTTTTCCACTAGAAAAAAAACACGTATGTGGGGGTTTTTTGGCCCGAGGAATTCGAAAATGACGTTAGTTTTGAGATACAATCAAGTTTTAACAGAGTTTCTTTGAAAAAATCACAAAAAAATTGAATTTTTGTATGGGAGCCATACTTTTATGGTATCGCAATGACGTGAAACTTTGCACAGGCTATTTTTTGGACAAGAAAACAACGTTCTCAAAGTTTGAAGAAGTTTCAATACAAATTGGGGGTACCTCTCATACAAAGTTTTTGTATGAGAAGTACCCCTGATTTTTTTCATGAGAAAACTGAAATCTCTTCAATCCCTCGGAATGTCATTTTTGTGTGAAAAAAGTAACCTGTGCAAAGTTTCAGCTCATTACGATATCATATAGGCATGACCTTCATACAAAAATCCAAATTTTTTGAAATTTTTGTATGAAAAGTGAAATTCGAAACGTTATATTCGGTTTTCTCATACCCAATAATATAAAATATTTGTGTGTTTTTTTTCAATTTGTTTATTTATTATAAATTCTATTAATTATTTTAGTTATTATTATTGCAAAACTTATTCAATTTATACAATTTTGCAATTTTATTTGCAAGAAAAAAATATATGAGAACTTGGCGTGACAGAGATGGCGCTTCTTTTAAGAGTCGCGTTCAGATACATTGTTAATATACAACGTAAGTGATACTCGCACTTTACTCTATCAACCAAAGTCGCTCAAAATCTAATGGTTTCTATTCCTCGGCACCCCCAATCATCCTGTGAAGTCAGATTTTGAATTACTTTCCTTGTTTGAAAGTTATCGTGTTAACAAATTTTTGCGTACAGGGTACAGGGTACGCACATACATTTGGACATCTAAAAAATGCTAGATTCGTGTTCCCTGGCCCCAAAATCCGATGGGAACTAGTATCGTATATTCCCCATACAAATTAATTTTATCGATTCTACGAATATGACATCTGTTAAAAAAGATACCGATTTTTGTTACTACTGTTGCTTTGACACAGCTCGAGCGAACTATACGGCTATGGCTGTATTACAGACGAACTAATACAAAAGAACACACAGACTCCGATCCTGTGTATGTATTGTAAATTTTGCACAAGCAGCTACGATTGACGACTGAGTGCAGAATTCGTAATACATACGCATACACAGAATCGGAGTCAGTGTGTTCCTTTGTACGTCTACACGAGCTGTTTTAAAACACCACTAGTAACAGAAATCGGCGAGTTTTTTAGAAGATGTCGTATTGGTGGAATCGATAAAGAAAAATCGACGATATTAGCGCTCATTGCCAAAAACACTCAGAAAACACATTTTTGATGGGTTTTAATTCTTCGACCGATTCCAATACTTTACCTTACACACTAGGTGTGTGCGGAAAAGTAAAAATCAGGGGTACTTCCCATGCAAAATGTTCGTTTTTGGGCCAAAAATCGAAAATTTATTATGAAAGGTACCCTATTTCTGATTGAAATTTTTTAAAACTTGTTGATATTATGTATTTTGGTAGGAAAATAAGATTCACAAGTTTTCACGGTGATTAAGTTACTCCAAATATACATTTTGGGAAGAAATCCAATAAATTTAAAGTCAACAAAATGCAATAAACTATGTTTGTTGTTCCTTAATCACCGTAAAAACATGTGAATCTGATTTTCTTACCAAGATACATAATCTCAACAGGTTTGAAGAAATTACAATCAAAAATAATGATAACCTCCATACAAAATTTTCGATTTTTGGCCGTAAGATGTGTGACATCTCAACAACGACTTTCTCATAAAATTAAAAACATGGTACAGGAATTGCGTTTGAATTGCGTTTATTGCGTTCGTGAAAAAATAAAATTACGTTCGTTTTTAATAAGCGAGGTAGTTTTGTACTAAAATTATCATTTTGAATAAATTCTATATAAATTATTTTACTTTTCCGCACACACCTAGTGTGTAAGGTAAAGTATTGGAATCGATCGAAAAATTAACACCCCCAAAAAACATGTTTTCTGGGTGTTTTAGGAGCCAAGGAACACGAATCTAGCATTTTTTCGATGTCCGAATGTATGTGTGTGGTACCCTGTACGCTGTACGCTGTACCCTGTACGCAAAAATTTGTTAACACGATAACTTTCAAAGAAGAAAAGTAATTCAAAATCTGAGTTCACATGATTGGGGGTGCCGAGGAATAGAAACCATTAGATTTTGAGCGACTTTGGTTGACAGAGTGAAGTGTCATGTCTGGTGTGATGCCCATGGGCATACATGGGAAAAATTCAATTTTTCTTCCAAAAGTGATATTTAATGTATACTTAAACACTCAGAAATGTGTATCGGGGGGTTTTTGGGTACGAGAAAACCGAATATGACGTTGGTTTTGCGATACAAATAACTTTCGACACACTTTTCATACAAAAATGTCAAAAATTTTGGATTTTTGTATGAAAGCCATGCCTGTATGATATCGTAATGAGCTGAAACTTTTCAAAGGTTTTTTTTATCACACAAAAATGCCATTCCGAGAGTTTGAAGAAATTTCAACGCATATTAGGGGTACCTCCCAAACAAAATTTTGGATTTTTCGCTCAAAAAAATCTTTTTCGCATTGAAATTTCTTAACTTTTTGTGAAAAAAATAACCTCCCCAAATTTTCACATGATTTTTAGTTTTTGTATGAAAAGTAAATTATTTGTATCGTAAAACTAATGTCAGATTCAGTTTTCTCGTGAATTCTTCGAGTAAAAGATTTGTAATAAATGCATGTTGTGGATCACAGTGCGGAAAAGTTCATCTTACGGATGTAAGACATTTTATTTTTATATTAAAATGAGATTGGAATTGTGTTCGAATTGCGTTCGTCACAAATGAAGAAGAATATTTTGAATTTTTCCATTTTTAGTGGAAATTTTGAACTTCGAATTTTTTTTTCGAAAAATACCCAAAAAATAAAAAAATAATAATATGCAGTAATTGCGTCAGAACTACGTTGATTCAAAATCACTTGGTTCCAAGTTGATTGAAAAATTTACAACAGAATTTTTTGGAAATGCTTTTAAAAAAATGTGCCTAATTTGTGCCATTTAGTGCCGTCGAAGAAAAAAAACGTGTGCCCGAAGGGTTCATATGAATATGGCATGTGGTTTTTCGGGGGTTAGGGGTAGATTTTTCAAAATTTTGATTGGGGCCGAAAAAGAAAAATCGAATGATGCAAAAAATGTGTGCCCAATTTGGGCCCAAGATTTGACATATTTTCCCGTCATCGCCTATTAAGGGGGTGGGTTTCTGGACATCGACTTTTTCAGGGGTTGAAAAAATCATCTCTTTTTGATGCGAAAAATGTGTGCAAATGAAATAACTTTTAGAGGGTGAAATGAAAATACTGACCAAAGGTACCAATCGAGAGCACAAATTGGGCACGAATATTGAATCTAATTTAAATTGTTTATCTTCTGATTTTCAAATAGATTTACAGTCAAGGTGCGGGCAGTGCTCTCATACGACGAACAAATATACTTGAATCGATTGTACGATCTTGCTCCGAAGTACTAAATGGCACACCATTCACGGTTAAAACACGAACGGGAATCTATTCGAATAAAAGTGTTGCACATGAATTGGTGCCAAAATTCGAAGAGTGGGGAGCCAAAGCTGTCACAATCCATGGACGTTCACGCGAACAACGTTATAGCAAAAATTCCGACTGGGAATACATTGAAAAGTGTGCACAACAAGCAAAAACCATTCCAATCATCGGAAATGGTGATGTGCAGATTACGACTATGAAGATTATCTTGAATACAAGAAGATTGCGCCGAGTGTGTCAAGTGTTATGATTGGACGTGGAGCGTTATACAAACCATGGATATTTCAGGAAATTAAAGAACAACGGCATATCGATCTAAGCGCCAGTGAACGATTCGAAATGATGAGAAAATATGGTAATGCAAAAAGAATCTCATTGTAATGTGTATGCCTTCAAAGTAATGTTTATTTTTAAATTTATTTGATCAAAATTTTGAAAACATTTCAGAAACATGTTTTCTACCTATTATTGAGGTCAGAGAACACGAATATGGCGTTTTTAAACATGGTTTTTGTTAATCTGTACGTTGTACGTCGTACGCAAAATTTGTTAGCAAGATTGCGCTCATCGTAGAAACTTAATTCAAAATCTGACTTTGCAGGATGATTGGGGGTCGCGAGGAATAGAAATCATTTGATTTTGAGCGACTTTGGTTGATGGAAAAAATGTCACGCCTGGAGTGATACCTATGAAAAAGAGCCCAATTTTCGTCCAGAAGTCATACTTAATGT
>NW_022198046.1:2043238-2071504 GCF_009176525.2 Contarinia nasturtii | reverse complement strand
TTTCATATGTACACTCTTTGGCATTAGTCGGTCCATTGTAAAGTGTACTACAAATATTTGCCTCTTTATTCACTTTGAACGGCACTGGACGGGCCTGAAAAATAATGAGATTCAAAATGATTCGAATGTGATGTAGTTGAAAAATCAGTGGTACATGATGCGGATGAAATGTGAGTGCCCTTGATTCTCACCTTATTTTGTCCTTTCTTCAATTTTTTGTATTCTCTATTGCTAAGACGTTTCTTTTTCAGCGGCGGTCCATTCTCAGCACCATTCTCACCTCCAGCACCATTCTCAGATGTTGAGCCGATTTTATTTTTATCATCACATGTGTTTGTCTCCGGCGTTTCGATATTTTTTACACTCTTTGGTATGATGAACCTAAACCATTTGATTTGATTTTTGAATAATATTCATTTAATTTCACTAATTTTTTCATTGTTAAATCACTTACTCAGATTTTACCATACAAATTCCATCCATTTTTATGCACAACTTGTAAATAGAATGAATAGATTTCGGTGTCAATTAAAAGTCGTGTGTTTTGTTTTGACACATGTATTTGAGGTTATGTTGAATCATTCTGTCAAATTCGCTCATATACTCTTCACCACTCTACACACGCTGTATTTAATTACTGTTAAGTGCATGTTTTTTAAATGCCACACAAATTATCTTTTCTCATCTTATCTCATTATTTTAAAAAGAAAGTAAAAAATCATCAGAATTCGTTCAAATGTTTTGTTTTATTTATTAAGTAGCATTTCATCATACATAAAGTGCAGTATAATTTACTTAACAATTAGCGTCCAACACGTTGTTTTTTTTTTTAAATAAGGATTCGTTAACTTGTATTTTCCTAAAATGTAATTCGTTTTTGAAGTTAAATTGCAACTAAAAATATTCAATCTTTGATTGGAAATAAAACAGTTCATTCAAAAAATTACAAAAAAAAAATCGCAATATTTTAGAAAATTGAATAAAAAATAACTATAATGCCAATGGAAATTATTATAAACGAAAATTGCCAGAATGTATTTCTATTTAAGTGGGATAATTTCGAAAATAAAGTCGAAACTAATTTATTTTCATATTTCTCGTTGTTTTCTTATATGTTGTGCGCCACTTAATTTTCAGTTTTTATAGGATGAAAAAAAATGTCATTTTTCACATCATCAGTACTAATAATTCTCTAAAATTAGTCTTAAAAAAGAATGAAATTAAATGTCACAGTAAATTATAGAAATGTTTTTTTTTTCGTTTTTAATTAAATAGAGGCGCGATCGTAGCTCTCAATTTGGGTAAAAATATTGATGAACGAAAAAATCATCGAAAAACGGTGGCTTTTGTTTAAAAATAAAGAGTCGTTTAATTCAACGAATTACAAAAGACATTCAAAATGTCCAAGTGATTTTCCATAAAATACGGTTTTTTTTATCTCCTACTTTTTTCCGGGTGTATATTATCACCACAATTTTCGTTTCCTATTGATTGGTTACTAATAGTTTGCATCGATTTCTTCATTATATTGTTTTTAAACCTGAACACTGAGCCGCTGATACCACATGCGTTTACAATATATGCTGTTCCTGTTTTTCTCCATTATATCTGATCTAGTTTTAAATATAGCACAAATATTAGTGTAGCTATAAACTATATACTGTACTTAGATAAAGAGGATCAAATGTAGCCAGTTTGTAAGTTGGTATTTTTGTTTTTTGTTTGCTAAATAATTGTAGGAAAATAATTATGTACATGTTGATTTTTATTTGAAATGTATTTCTTTTCAAAAGGTAGATTATGTTATTCATCAGGTTCAGGGTTCATGATTTTTTGAGGAGCAAAAAGGTTACATACAACTCAATACATTGTTACGAAATACCAGTAGTAGTTTGATCAACTTTGATGTGATTGAACATAATTTTTTGTGGTCTTCTTTGCAAAATGTATGCGATCTTTGAAAGGTATCGTATATTCAATCACATGGTCCACTTCAATTGATAGTAGGTTTTGTTAAGCACCGATTTAAGTGAATAAACTTTTCTTAGTTTCACATGAGCATTAAAATAGTTCACATTTTTTGTTTTTCTTTGTTAAATTTCAAATCAGTTTTTGTTTTAGATTTTCATATGATCGAAAATGTTTTGTTTTTGGTTCCAGGTTTTGTGATGTTGATTGTTATTTTTATGTTCTATCAATTGAAATTACTTCACCGAAGAACAAAGAAATAAAAATTGATTGATCTTTTGTAGAATGTTTTGTTTTTAGTCTATATAAGTTTAAAAGTGCTTGCTACGAAAATAATAGTTAACATTTTCAAATTGCACCGTTCTCACAACATGTCTGTATCTCTTTACTCTAACTTCTTTCTCATATCGCCTCATAAATTCGTACATCGGCTCATTCAAATCATTTGTAGTTGTATTGTGTATACATTTTTCTCTAACAATATTATTAGTTTTTCATCTCTGCTGTCACCTAACTTTAATTCCTAATTTGTGGAAAGAAATTGTTTTTCCGCTTTCAAACTTTTGTGTATAGTCGAATTTAATCACAATGATCTAAATACCTATTGCCAAACGTTTCCCAAATTTAAATTGCCGAATTGTTGATTGACATTAGCATTTGGCGCATTTGGAAATGAATTGGTCTTGGTCGCGGCATTTCCTTGCTGGAATGATTGTAGCGACGGATTGATTTGAGGTACATTCGAGAAGCCCATTGATTGATTTGTCGTTGCTGGCAATATCATTGAATTTTGGAAATTCATTTGCGGTTGACCGCCTTGTTGCATCATTCCGAATTGTGCAAAATTATTCAAACCACTGGCCGGTGCCATGCCAAAAGCTGGTTGTTGTTGCTGTTGTTGGTACGGCATTTGCATACCGAATAGAGATCCATTGTCGGTTGCGTTCATCGATTGCATTCCTGGCATAAATTGATTTGTTTGCTGTGGTATTGTTGGTGCTGCACCATACAATGCCAAAATACTATCCTTTGTCATTTTGGCCTTTTCCTTTTCGTTCGGTACTTGATTGAAAAAATCATGCTCTTGTTGTGCTAACGTTGACTCAATTTTCGTTGAATTGGTATTTATTGATGGCACCGTAGATGTGGTTTTTCCATTTGCTGTCGTTTCACTCATAAAATAGCCAAAAATATCATTTGAATTATCAGCAGCCGGCTTTGTTTCGTTTGATGACGATAATGGGGGTCCATTCACAGGTGTTGACAATCCAAGCAAATCGGAACTGTACGATTTAACGTCGTTCACACTTTTATCAGCATTTATCGATGCATTTGTACTGTTTGGTGTAGAACGTGATGATGTTTTTGGACTACTTGAATTGGCCTAAAATTGAAAATTTTATAAATCTTTAGATCATGTAGAATTTTTGAATGTTTTACCGTTGGTTTGGGCAAAGGTGCAGGAATTGGAGTCGATTTAAATGATGGCGTTGATTTTGGTGTATCCAATTTGCCATTTGTTGATGTTGTTGTTGTTATCGGTAATCCCTTCTTTTTACGCTTTTGTTTTTCCATTTCTTCGTCGATCTCTTTGTCCCAATTGACTTTTACCGGTGGTGGTTGAACCCACTCACGTGCTACATACTTCTTTTGCTCGTATTTTGCACGAATAAATGTTTCCAGTGCTGAATCAGTTTGGGGCCGTCGAAAACTGTCGGGCATTTGTGCTTCGTAAACAGCACGAGCTCGTGAATTGCCCATTTGTTGCAGGGACACAACTTGTTCTGGTGTCCATGTATCTAAATTCACAGATTTTACGCGCGATATGTGAACACCTAAATTTCGATGAATACCAGCGCAACGAATACACAAAAAGACACCAAGATTCCATGATGCCCACCTAGGACCTAATAGCACAATTAAAAAAACAACAACATTTTTTTTTAACAAATTGAATGTGATAATAATAATTAAAATCTTATGGGTCATTCAATTGAGAGAGTTCAAGCAAAATACACGCATAAAATCAACATAAAAAATCAATTTGAAGTTCAATTGGGTATTTATTAGTGGTACGCTGCAGTCAAGTAAGCGATATCAGTTAACTGCCTCATTATTTCAGGCAATTTATTGGTAAATCGATTCGACATATACAGAATGGAGGATATAAAAGGGGCGGTGTACTGTGAAACGTCATCGTCCAACAATTTTGATAAGAATTATGAGTATGTATGAGAATTGTAAAAAAAACAGGAATCTTGTGTATCAAGTGTCGCATCAAACCCGACTTTTATATGACCAAGTAGTAACTAGGATTTTTACCTTTCGCATCACAATCCACACAGTATTTATTGTCCTCATCACGTAGCATTAATGACAATAGAGTTTGACATTTTTCTTGTATGAATTTTGTACGCTCACTCTCTTTACGACTGCTGGTCATTATGTTGCAACTTTTCTTTTCTCTGTTTCTCTCACACACACACGAACTGATTCAAATGTTTCGATTAGATCGAAACGAAATACTTTTCTTCTAATTTATTCAATCAATTGCACTTGTTGTACACAAACAATTCGCTTGCATTGAATAGAATTCCAATGTTAAATGAGTGAATTTAACCGTGACTTGATATTTTCTCTTCTCGCCGTTTCCACCCAAAATATAAAACACGAATTACTCCAAATGAAACCAATTTGTAACAAATTGATAGTTATATTCACTGTTCATACACACACACTGAACAACTACCACTTTGTGCACGGATAAAACGAAAAACAAACCACACAAATTTTTAAAAACTAAATTCAATTAGGCTGTACTATTCGATTTGCTCTATCTATATTTTTTTCTTCTTTCCTACACGTCGATTGTACTCTGTTGTGCCATATAATACTCTCTCTGACTCTTGCTACTACTGAATAGGCTCATTTTATGTGTTTGTTTGTGCATCTGTGTATTGACTTGTTATCGTAGGCAACATCGAATCAACTTCATGTTCGTCAACTAAAATTAACCAACTTCATGCAATATGAGGCTCTTTTGAAATGTGATGCCTTTTTAAATGGAATTACCGGCGTTATCTAAGTTACTTTCATTATGTTGACGAATTTCATCACAAATTGATATCATTGCATCGCAAAAATATTGTCAAACTAAAACTTGTCTTGTGAATTACTTGGTTCAATGCACTTTACACAGCTGTGTTGAACGATTCACATGAATTTTACATAGATAGATAACCAAATACACGCCTGGTAAAATGAAACGCCAATTTTAATCCAAGTTGTCTTTAATAATTCTTATAAATAAATTTAATAAATTACTTTCAACTGCTTTCAACGTAATAAAATATAAAAATTTAAAGAATAATGCGTAGATTGATGACTACTGTGAATCAGCCAGCCGGCTGCTAACATCGAAAATAGGCGTATGGCTGCATTGTGGCCGGATGGCTAAGTTCTCCTATTTTTCGTTGTTTTTTTCAAATAAACCTTGTGGTCCTTTTCTATTTGCTTCATAATCCTCGAAACGCAGTTCTTCAACAGACATTTCGTCATACACTTTCATAGCAGTAATGTTGTGATGAAGTGTGGACACATTTTGAAGACAACCATTCTTATTAAGTACCGAATGTACAAGTACTGGGACATACCTAGGTTGATCAGAAGAAAAGGATGGTAAAAATGGAAATAAATCAGTAAGTAACGGGACATACTTTTTAACGGCCGAACCTTTAACCGCTATACTTGATGCCTCTTCGAATGAAATGCTCATTCGGCTTAGTTGTGACTCTTCATTTCGAAGCGCCACACTGAATTTGCTCGGTTTGAAGTTCTTTAAGCTACCAATTATGTATGTTATTTCCTTCATTTCATCTGGTGTGAAAAATCCATCATACAGACTATTCAATTGAACGAATTCTTCGAGTGTCATCGATCGGAAGCGAATTTCCTCGACAGCATCACCCAACTCAGCCCGTAAGTTTTCTATTTTTTCTGCATCGACATTCTTCAGGCGACATTCCGCTTTCGCCCAAACAATACAAGCATCGAAAAGGTCAGACTCTTTGCAGTTCAAACAGTCCATTTTCAAAATTTCTTTCAGCATTGCACGGTCACAATAGTTAAAAAAGTCATCACATTGTTTGAACATTTCCTTGATATTTGCGGCGATGTAGCAATGAACGAGGTCTTTCACTTCTTCAATATCATATAAAGTAATCAATTGATAATACTGCCACAAGTTTTCCTTTCTCTTTATTTGTTTCGTTAGAAAAGAAACGCATTCTCTTTCAAAACCATCGACAAGTGTTTGTTTGGAAAAGCTCAAAATGCTGTCGATGTTTTCGGCTGTCAGCGCAACATCGCCTACGTAGAAATACTGCAAGAATGTATCGAATTCATCTGCTGATATATCTTTCACAATGATGTCGTCTTTGTCTGGTTGGGGCCCATAAAATTGAGCCTTGTATTTTGGACTGATTGACGCCAATACACATCGGTGAGCACGAATTCGTTTGGATTCCACGATAAAAGTCACGTCGCCCGTTTCATCTTTGTTGTGATAAAGTTCGATCAGAATATGGTCTCGTTGATTTTTTGCTTCTTCTCTGCTTGATGCAAAAAGCATTTTGTTAAACTGAACAACTAAACTACAACTGAAAAATAGATGATCAAAAGGCAACAATTGAATTACAAATTCACACAAGTAGCGACATGAATCAACATGAATAGTGAAAAAAATCCACAATCAAATGTCAAAATATACTTTGATCATTACTTAAGTGCGTAAATTTACTTAAAGATGAAGAAGATTTGAACTTAATTTTTTGCATAAAAATCGTTAACAATTGTTAATGTTCCATTATTTTAAAATGGAATTTCGAATGAAATTCACAAATATTGTGTAAAAAAATTGATTTTATTTTAAAAAATTATTTCAGATTTTTTAAAAATATTAATTAACGTAATTTGTAAGGTATGAATTGTAGAAGAGCAAGCGTTGCGACTTAATCGACATTAAAGTCAGGTAAGATAGGCGGGCATGTGCAAATCAGGTGTTTATCGCCAAAAACGTCATCAATCCTTCCAACGGTGGGCCAAATTTTTGCATCGGGTTTCACGAATGACTGTAATAAATTTTACATGGAAAAATCATTATTTTCTATAATTCGAGTGAAAAAAAAACAATTTCTGTACCGCTGGGAATGCAGCTTGTTGTCTTGTATACGGTCGATTCCAGTCGTTTGAAATGACTTGAGCTTGAGTATGTGGTGCCATTTTCAATGGATTAACTGCTTTGTCCAATTGTCCTTCTTCAATTTGACGAATCTCCTCACGAATCGATATCATTGAATCGCAAAAACGATCGAGCTCAAGTTTATCTTCCGATTCAGTTGGTTCGACCATCAATGTACCAGCCACCGGCCTGTAAAAATCATGAGTTGAACATTTCGAAGTTCGCATTTTCTACTATTTTAATAACTTTGTTCTTACCATGACATGGTCGGTGAATGGAAACCATAATCCATTAAACGTTTAGCCACATCAATGGCTTCGATGTTTGCCGTTTTCTTAAAATCACGAATATCAATGATAAACTCATGCGCAACCAAACCATCACCATTGTCTCGGAACAGAGTTCGATAGTGTTCACCCAAACGTTTTGACATGTAATTTGCATTGAGAATTGCAATTTGAGTGGCCCGTTTCAAACCACGAGTGCCCATCATTTTAATGTATGCCCATGATATTGGTAAAATTGCCGCGCTTCCATACGGAGCCGCACTAACGACACCATAACTTTTGTTTGGCACATCCAAATGATCGTAAGGATCAATGACTGGATGAGTTGGCAGGTATGGAGCTAAATGACGTTTTACACCGATTGGACCCATGCCTGGACCACCTGGATTTGACGTAGATGAATAATGATCGATTTGGATCGATTATGGATGGAAATAATCTACAAGTAAATTGAATACATACCTCCACCATGTGGAATACAGAATGTTTTATGCAGATTCTGGAAATTAAAATGTAAAGGATACAAAAGATTAAGAAAATGATTTGCTATTATTGAATAAGATACTCACCAAGTGTGAAACATCGCTGCCAAAGTCACCTGGTCGACACAAACCAACTTGTGCGTTCATATTGGCACCTATGTGAAATAAGATATTTGAACTTAATAACTTCTACAAAAAAAAAACGGTGTCATAAGTGTATTTACTTACCATCCAAATAAACTTGACCGCCATGTTTATGAATCAAATCGCAAATATCGATAACAGTTTCATCAAAAATTCCATTTGTTGATGGATACGTAATCATGAGGCATGAAAGATCGTTCTTATGTTCGTTAACTTTTTCCTTCAAGTGCTCCATATCGATATTTCCATTCGATGGACTGACGCGAATTGCTTCGATTTTCATTCCAGCCATTTGGGCTGATGCTGGATTTGTTCCATGTGCACTGATTGGAATCAAACACACATTACGATGGGCCTCATTTCGTGCTTCATGATATGCTCGAATGGCTCTCAAACCGGCATATTCACCTTGTGCCCCACTATTCGGTTGCAATGAAATGTAATCATAACCAGTAATTTCGCATAAGTCTTTCTCCAATTCGCGGAACAATGTTTGATAGCCTTTAGTTTGTGAATTTGGTGCGAATGGATGGATTTCGGTGAAGTGACGATCGGAACATGGAAGCATCTCGGTGGTTGAATTCAATTTCATTGTACAAGAACCAAGAGGAATCATAGAATGGACCAATGAAATGTCTTTGTTTTCCAATTTTTTCATATAACGAACCATTCTAGTCTCACTGTGATGACTACTGAACACTGGATGTGTTAAAAATGCTGATGTCCGTCTAAAACTTGATTTTGAAACACTGTCTTGGCTTGCATCGTACGAATCGAGAACTCTTTTTAAATTTTTACAACGGAAAATCTCCAATAGATCTTCAACGTCGGCTGGTTTCACAGTTTCGTCAAGCGCAATACCAATGGTGCCATCATCAAAGTATCTCAAATTAATTTCTTTTTTCTCGGCGGCTGATTTTATCTCATCAACTGTTAGATTGATCGGCTTTATGTGAAGCGTATCAAAGAATACATGATTCAATGACTTGTGACCGGCAGTAGTCAAACCATAATTCAATGTGAGCGCTGAATCATGGATTTTATTTGCAATTTCTTTCAATCCATCATGACCATGGTATACAGCATACATGGCAGACCTGTGAATAAACGAATGCAAAATTGATTAAATATGTTGAACAGAAACGTATTTTCAACTGTGCACATACATGTTGGCCAATAGAGCTTGAGCCGTACAAATGTTACTTGTGGCTTTGTCACGGCGAATATGTTGTTCACGTGTCTGCAATGCTAAGCGATATGCATCGAAGCCATCCTGATCACGAGCTACACCAACCATCCGGCCTGGCATTAATCGCACCAAATTCTGTTTGCATGCAAAGAAAGCTAAACAAAATGCGAGATTTCAATTTAGAAAAACGTGTCAATTTGCTTGATAATAATTAAAATACGGCTCTTAAACTGTATTACCTGCATGTGGACCCCCGTATCCCAGAGGAACACCGAACCTCTGCGAATTACCAATGGCAATGTCGGCACCAAATTCACCCGGTGGCCGTAGAATAGTCAATGCCATCAGATCCGTAGCCACTGCCACCAATGTCTAAATGATTTGAATAGATTTTCATAAATTCTTCCTTTATCGCAACAATATTTTACAACTTACTCCGTTCTTTTTCGCATTCTTCGCGATCTCAGTATAATCTTCCACATTACCGCATGTATCTGGATATTGAATCAAAATGCCCGAAATTTCACGACTCTCAAAATTGCATTGGTCAATTGGGCCAACGACCAATTCCAATCCCAGGGCATCAGTACGCGTACGAATGCACTCCAATGTTTGCGGATGAATGCGATCCGAAATGTACAATTTCTTACGCTTATTGTGACGCGTACACAATGTCATTGCTTCAGCAGCGGCCGTACCTTCGTCGAGCAGAGATGCATTTGCAATATCCAAACCAGTTATCTCTGATACCATCGTTTGATAATTCAATAAAGATTCGAGACGACCTTGTGAGATTTCCGGTTGATAAGGGGTGTACTGCGTAGTCCTATGATTAAATAAAAATTCAATAGAAAAATGTTGAACAGTTGTATGTTGTGCACATACCATCCTGGATTTTCAAATATATTTCGCATGATTGTGTGTGGTACATAGCAATTATGATAGCCCATCCCAATGTAACTTCTCCATATTTTATTACTCTGTGCAATTTCACGAGCTCTGGCTATCAACTCGTGTTCATCTAATCACAAAGAAGAAAACGAAAGTAAGAAGAAAAAAACAAACAATTAAAATCAATGACATATTTTCAATCACGCACGAATCGCAATCATTTCCTAGCTAGCTCTTTATCAATTAGACGAGCTGGCAAAACTATGGGCCAACTTAAAGTTGAAATTTTATTTTTTTTGACTTTACACAAGACATATTGGCAAAACTATTCGATTTATATCGGCCAAAAAGATTTTTGATTACAAGCATGGAAAAAATCGGAGGCAAATGCGAAAATATGTTGATGTTATTGTTTCCATGTCCGTAATCATGGCACTATCGTCTCACATGCTTGTGCTATTTATGAAATGTTGTTGTTTTTCATCGAAATATTTACTCTTAATCAATTTCGTTGGGGGTCTAGTACATAATGACCCTATTTATATTACGCGGTGGTCATTGATAATCTCTGACATCAATTGGCCGTAAATATTTTCTACTTATAATGTCAATATTTTTGAAAATGGAAAAACAACAACAACATTGGCCGAAAAAACAACATCAAAATATTGCAGAATGTTGAAATACTACGAAGTTTTTTCATCACTTACCAAATGGTTCGTCGAGTTTTAGATCCCGTCGTAGTTGAATATGCTTCGGCACCGCTTTATCAGTTAGCTCATCTAGTGACTGTGAATGAGATGATTACGTTAATTTGTCGAAAAACAAACTTAAATGCAGCGGAAAAAACTGGGAATAATTTCTATCTCTAAATTAATAAATTCAATGAAAAAGTTAATGTTACATACCTTGTATCCGATGTAATCCAACATAGCAACAACTTCAGTTTTCCTCGGTCCAATGTGTCGTGATGGAAAGTCCGTTTTGTGGGGGAATACTTCTTTGACCGTTGCCAAAAATCGTTTTTGTACATTATCATAGTAAGCGCGACGTTGAATCGTCGGCAACGCCGATATTTTTTTTAATACTGTGATTCGTTGCATTTGGAATATATTCCGTTGTCAAATTTAAATTACAAGAAAAAATTACAAGAAACACGTTTCAATTCAACAACAGCGAAGCTGATCGAAATTTGAACCTTACTCTATGGCAGCTCAACGCAATTTGTAATAATTCATCGTTCGAATTGAGAATTTTACATGAGCTACCGATAATTTTTCCGCAATTAATATTAACAAAAACGTTTAATCTGTACATGTTATCAGTTAGCAATTGAAAAGCAATGCAAAGCGACAGCTTATGCATACACAGACGATTTCATTATCATGATTTGTCTCATCATTCGCACAATCCATCGGTTCAAACGGTTCAATTTTGAATATGTTATATGCTATACATTGTTATTGGTATCTCGATCAGTATTGTGCTTTGACATTCGACATTGAAACCATGCGGCCAACAAATTGCAAACGAAATGTCAAACCGAAACTATGTTTATCAATTAAACCCAGTTATTATCGCATTGCTATGGAAACGGTGTAAACATGTTTCTTTTTTACAAATTGCAGTTTTATCTGACAAAGTAAAGCAAAATCGAATTTGTGGTAACAATTAACGAAAATGGTCGGAGGTTGCACTTGTCTTGGCTGCGAGAATCTTGCAAATCGTCTGAAAAGGTCCGATCGAAAAGAGTGTATCCCAACTGAATCGTATAACAATCGTTTTGATCGCGATAACAATCCAGATGCTTATTCGGAAAAATGTATTCCAAAGTTCGAAACTAACACTAGCCAGCAATATGAACGTAATGTCAACACATCGGATTTATATCGAACGCTTAATATTCCCGACCGTTTTGAACGTTCCTGTGAGTATTCTGTTTGTTTATTTAACTCTAAATGAGGTGAAGTCATGTCATCACTTTATTTTAGCTACATTGAATGGATATGGCAGCCAATACAAAACATATCATCCAGTATTTCAAACGACCAATTCAGAGTATGGCTGGATACCTCCGAATCCTCACACAGTACCTCATAGGTATGAAATATGATTGTTTTTTTTCGAATCGCTATTAATATTTGATTTGGATTTTCAGTTACTATCCTCGCTCAAATGAATTCTCGAAATTGTTAGCGAAAAGCGGAATGTATCGCAACTATTCACTAAACACGATGATAGATAGATCTCGTGTGTAACAACAATTCTTCCCTTTGTCCACTTGAAATCAATATATTTTCCATGTTATTTCTCTAGAAATATAAGTTTAAATCAAATTGCTTTAAATGTATTCTATGCTCAAATTTAAGAGACTATAAGCGGGTCTATTATCTGCAATTTCTTATAACAGAGTTTTCGATGACAAAATATGTGTATACAATATATGTAGAGAATGTTCTCATCGGTTTTTAAATAAACAAATTAATTTTCATTTCATTCATATAATTACGTTTATATCGTGTTTTTTTGTTGTTGTAAATTTACCGAGTGCATATCATTTTTTTGAAACTACGATTTTTGTGTGTGTACACCTGTCAAATGTGACATTTTGTAATTTCAACACATCGTCGACTACGTTCGCATCTCTTTTATTCACCAATTTTGTTTTTATTTACACTTGAAAGATTGTACAGTATTCTGTATTGGAAAAATGTCTTAATATTTTCGTAGCCATTGACTTTACTTATATGTGTATCAGAAGCTATATTGTTTGTTATATGTGACACGTAGTGAACGTAGGCTACGAATATGGATTGATGAGCGAATGGAAGATTTTATAAAAAATACAAAGAAGCTGCGCTTTCGATGAATTGTGATTAATTTGATCAGTTGTTGGGCGAAATTGTTTTGGTGAAGATTGTTGTGTGAAGTTTTTATTTGTTTTGTTTTTATTTAATTGTAAGTGAATTCAAATTCAATGTTTGACAGATTGGAAAATATTTTCCGCAACCAGGAAAATATGATCACTTTGAATGCCGTTCTATCCGCGTCGACTGTGACCACAACATTTCTGCAATTCATGTCAGGAGCGTATGTAGAAAAAACCAATCATTCTTTCTTTGTATATTTTTTTGTCGTAAAAATCAAAGTTCACATTCGGAGATAGTTCCAAAAAGCCATTTTGTACAACAAACACAAGTCCGTAATTTAATCATGTATTAATTTCATTATCAGGTTGGTGTGCCGAAAATTTGTACAAAACAAGAGCACGGGGGATTCGTCTGCGTTTCCATTTATCTGCGGTTTCCTATCGTAAGTCAAAAAGGTTTACGTTTTAAATCACATTTGATATCATTGGTATATTTGTGATATTACAGATGCAGTTTATGGCTGAAATATGGCACATTGGCAAATGAAATGACCGTCGTTTTGGTCAATGCAGTTGGAGCCACATTGTTTTTTAGCTATTTTATTGTGTTTTGGATGTTTACGGTTAACACCGGTGCAATTTATCGTCAATTTTTTGGCGCAATTCTTGTGCTCGGCCTTGTACTTTCCTATACCAATTACTATCAAGAGAATCGAAATGAAGCGATCGAAGTTGTTGGTGAGTCAATTTAATTTGAGTTTTTAAAGGCGAAATCCACATAAATATCAAATTATGGCATTAGCAAAAAACCTGCAATTCTAAATTCATTTTATTCTATTTACAGGTTACGTATGTTGTACAATAACAGTGTTATTCTTTGCAGCCCCTTGTTGTATGTTAGTAGATGTATTTCGAACAAGGTCTACCGAAATGCTGCCTATCCCGCTAATTTTGATGTCATTCATCGGGTCAGTCCAATGGCTTGCCTTCGGCATCATTGCAAATGACATATTCCTTCAAATTCCAAATCTTCTTGGTGCCTTATTATCCGGCACACAATTATCTTTGGTTTGCATTTATCCAAATAAACCAAGAATATCAAGTACATCAACCTCAAGCACTGATATTCCATATGCAATTTTTTAAGCCTTTAAGTAAATTAGCTAAAAATGAAATAAAAACATATTTCGTTGTACGTTACGTTACAAACGACCTTAGCACGCAATACATTCAATCAAGCGATATATGTTTTTTTATAATTTCATATTCGGGTGATTTAAAATGATGAAGTATTTTTTAAGTTTTAAAAAAAACAACATTACAATACATGATATTGATCTTTTTTTTTTAAACAGATGTGTATATTTAGAGAAATGTTAAAATAAAAACATATTTACATTAAAAATCTGTAGTCAATTTCATTAAAATCTATTGTGTGGTTTACATTACTATGTAAACGAGACCTTAACATAACAGAAATGGTCCTTTACACTGTTGACAGCTCTAGTGTTGTATTGCCAAACTGAAAACATTGAAAATTCCCCATCGAAACCATGTGTCACGGATTTTGTCCGAAGCGTGCATATATATCTATCTCTTTCAACGTTCATTAGTTGCGTACGGCTACTCACTGGAAGAAGCGAGACGGATCTATTTGATTTCATTATTTTGTTGAAGCTGTTGAACACTTTTGTTGTATTTATGTTTTCGTTTTATCAAGTTGTGAATTCCCATGCGTATGAAAAATTAACTCGTGTTGGTCTTTTCCATTCCGTATCTATAGCGGAATACACACATGTTTTCAACTAGAAACATAATAAATTGAAAAAAATTGTGAAAAAGGTGTGCGTATCCATTGGGATTTTTACAAAAAGTAATTGTGTGAATCAATAACATTTCAACAAAGTGACTTTTTATCGAAATCAATACATTTTTGCTGCATTTTACTGCCGACAATTCTTTTTCCGAATCTTAACCTTTAAGTGAGAGGAAAAACGTGAGTGATTTTTCGACGCTCATTTTTTTCCAAATCATTGATTTTTCGTTTTTTTTTCGTTGTGACATAATTTGAATTTTCTTTCTTCATTCCTATGTGCTAAACACTAAACAATTTTTTTATTTTAAATTAATTTCGAATTTTTCCAGACAACAATTACAAAATGGTATCGAAAGTTAAAGCAAATAAGCGCAAGCAATCCGAAGTGACACCATTGAAAGAAGATGTTTTGGCTGCCAAGACGAAACAAATAAACATTGGAACACCCAATAAGAAGGTAATTTATCAACGTCAAAGAAATCATAAAATGTTTTTGTCGAAAAACACCAAAATTAATTCTCCCTAATTTGATACATTTAAGGATGCCAAATCCAAAAAGGTTGTTCCAATTGTGCCAAAAAAACAAGAGAGCAGCAGCAGCAGTGAGGATGATAGCAGCGAAGAAGAAGAACAAGTTGCTGTTAAACCAACACCAATTAAAAGCGGTAAGGCAAATGGCAAAGCACCGGTTAAAGCTGAAGAAAGTAGCAGCGAAGAAGAATCCGATTCTGATGAGGAAGAAGTATCGAAACCAACGCCAGCCAAGCAAGTTAAAGTAACACCAGCTAAAGCAAATGGCAAAGCACCGGTTAAAGCTGAAGAAAGTAGCAGCGAAGAAGAATCTGATTCTGATGAGGAAGAAGTATCGAAACCAACGCCAGCCAAACAAGCTGAAGTAACACCAGCTAAAGCAAATGGCAAATCAGCCGCTGCAGCTAAAGCAAAAGAAAGCAGCGATGAAGAAGATTCCGATTCGGATGAAGAAGAGAAACCAGCACCGGCTAAAGTTGCACCGGCCAAAGTTATACCAGCCAAACAAAAGGGCAAAGCTGCTAATGTTGCTGAAGAGAGCAGCAGCGAAGAGGAATCCGATTCAGATGAGGAAGAGTCGAAACCAACACCAGCCAAACAGGCAAAAGTCGTGCCAGCACAACAAAAGGGCAAATCAGTCGTAGCAAATGATGACAGTGATGATGAATCAGATAGCGACGAAGATGACGACGATGATGAAGAAGAAGAAGAACTACCTAAAGCTGCTGTTGTAAAAGGTATTTAACATTTTTGCTTTGTTTTTTTATGAACATTTGTTTTATTTTTGCATACCTGTTCTTCTATTGTTCTATTGATTTATTTTTCTACCTTTTTGAACCATTGACTTGAATCAGTCATTTGAAATTGAACTTTTTTGTGAAAAGTAAACACAATTTGTTTGCTGTTATTCCCTTTATTGAAGTTACTAAGCCCAATAGAATGAATAAGTCAGCGGGATATTCATACAATTTCTATTTAAAAAAAAAATTCTAGTAATTTCTTCACATACAATGTGTATAACTTTTTTACTGGGAACTTCACGCACTAGAAACACTAATCGTACTGTGCCAGTTGCTGCTAATTGCTGCTAGTTTCACTTGTTTTTATAGTATTAGTTATTTAAAGAAAACTTTTCTTCTTCTTCTTCTTCGTTAAATATTTGCATATTTATTATCAGCTTTCAATCGATGGATTATTATTGGAATATTTTTCGAACAATAGCATAGAATTTTATGATCCTCAACTGAGAAAAATCGAAAAATGTCACATAGATCAAAGCAAAATAAAGAGTCCTACGGGAGTAAGACGAACTTTTCCGCACAGTGATAGTTGTTGATAAGACTTTTTATTTGAATCTCCGTTCACTCAATAATATTCCTGTTATGTCTTTCAACATTTTCAATATTGTACTTATTGTCTTTGGGTAAAAAAGCTGTGGCTCCAAAGCAAGAAGAAAGCAGCGAAGAAGACAGCAGTGATGATGATGAGGAAGAATCTCCTGTAAAAGCTGTTATCAATAAGAAATCAGCGCCGGCCACTAAAAAACCAGCAGCGCCAGCAGCAAAAGAAGAATTCGAAGATGATGATGAAGCAGTTGAAGAGGAGCCAATCCAAAAGAAGCCAGCCAAACAACAGCAAGCACCGAAAAATGACAACCCATTCGGAAAGAACGGCGGAAAACGCAAGGGAAATGACAACAATGAAAGTGCACCACAGAATAAATTCGGCAAAGGTGGTGATGGAAATCGTCAACCGATGACTTGCTACAATTGCAATGAGACTGGGCGTATGTCCAGCGAGTGTCCAACGAAAAAAGGGCTAGGTAAATGTTCCAAATACGGTGACTGTGTTGATGCACCATTAACGCCTGTGGATGAGCAGGTGCAGCCGCCACCACCTGTCATTCGAGCACCCGCTTATATGTCACGGCGGAAATTTTTATTTTATGTTGACGGCCGCAGGCTGGTGACACGTCAACGCGAGAAATTATTGGAAAGGTGGGTCCGGTCGTTGAGGAAGACCATGGCTAATTTGAAACGTTGTCTTACACGTTATAAAGCCAAAGTGGTAAATTTGCAAGGCAAAGTTGTAAATTTGCAAGGCGAAGTAGAACAATTGCAAAGCAAATTAGAGCAATGTAGATGTCAAGATGAATAAAGAGTCTTACGGGAGTAAGACGAACTTTTCCGCACGGTGGTGGTTGCGTATTTTATTAAGCAAGTTCAAAATAATATTTGTTCGATTTTTAAAGCCTTTCAAGCGGCGTAAAGTTCGAGACCAAAAAATATGTTCAAACCTTGGCATAGAAATATAATTAATAATAATAATAATAATAATAATAATAATAATGACTGCACCGACAGTTTTCATCATTTAAATAAATAAATAAATTGTATATACAATTTTAAATTTCATTTTTGGCAATTTCTCAATTATTCTCCATTCTGTTTTAAATAATTTTCAATTCTTAGCTTAATTGTATTAGGATTTACATTCAAATCAATTAACTTAACATCACCGTTTCTTAATGTTTTGCAATAGAATTCATTGAAAGTAGTAAGCATGTAATTAATTGGTTCATATAATGTATAATCATTTTTTCACGTCATATTTCATTAAAAGATCATTAAACGCTGAATGTTTTTCTTTTTTGCATTGAATATACACTTTTCCTGCACAAAAATTACACGTCAAGTATATTTCCGCATAATTTAGGTCACTGCATTTTCGTTCCATACAACAATGCATTTCACTTGACATTGTGTATTTTTTTCCTCGATTTTTCAAAATTGTTCACTTTTAAATTGGTTTTTGTTGCAGAACTTCAATTTATTTTTGTGCAACACACGTTTCTCTACTGTTTTATGCACAGAGCATGTTTTTTTCAAAATATTTTCTTTTCGATTTTTGAATCTTCGTTCACTTCATTGATGACAATTTATGTACAATTCCTGTTATGTCTTTCAACATTTTCAATTTTGTACTTATTGTTTTTAGGTAAAAAAGCTGTGGCTCCAAAACAAGAAGAAAGCAGCGAAGAAGACAGCAGTGATGATGATGAGGAAGAATCTCCTATAAAAGCTGTTGTCAATAAGAAATCAGCACCAGCCACTAAAAAACCAGCAGCAAAAGAAGAATCCGAAGATGATGAATCAGACGATGATGATGAAGCAGTTGAAGAGGAGCCAATCCAAAAGAAGCCAGCCAAACAACAGCAAGCACCGAAAAATGACAACCCATTCGGAAAGAGCGGCGGAAAACGCAAGGGAAATGACAACAATGAAAGTGCACCACAGAATAAATTCGGCAAAGGTGGTGATGGAAATCGTCAACCGATGACTTGCTACAATTGCAATGAGACTGGGCACATGTCACGCGAGTGTCCAACGAAAAAAGGGCCAGGTAAATGTTTCAATTGCAATGAAGAAGGCCATATGTCACGTGAATGTCCACAAAAGAGACAAGGTGGCGGCAATAGTAACAGCACTTGCTACAATTGCAATGAGACCGGTCACTTTTCACGCGAATGCCCACAGAAAAAAGGTCCAGGCAATTGCTTTAAATGCGGCGAAGAAGGTCATATGTCACGTGAATGCCCCAATAAATCCACTGATGATAAAGCCTGTTTTGGATGCCGTAAACCAGGCCACACTCTTCGTGATTGTCCAACTAGCCAAAAGAATAAAGCTTGCTTAAAATGCGGTTCCGAAGAACACACATACAGACAATGCACACAAGAAGGCGATAAATTCAGTTTTGCCGACTGCTTCGTATGTAAAGAAAAGGTAAGCTTTCAAACTTTGTATTTCCATCATGTTGACTTTATTGTCATCAAAACATGAAAAATGTATGTAAGCAATATACTAAATTTGTTATTTGTTTTCTTTAATTCGTACTCAGGGACACATTTCAAATCAATGTCCACAACGACAGGGTGACAAGGGAGGCTTTAACAAAGGCGGGTTTAATAAGGGAGGCTTTAACAAAGGCGGTTTCAACAAAGGAGGAAACAAAGGTGGATTCAACAAAAGTGGAGGTGGCTTCAATAAATTCAACAAAGACAGTTCAGCACAGTCATCAAACAAAGTGACTAAATTCGATGATTAGACAATATACAGTGTATATTTGATGGATTTTGATTTTATTGTATGCGAAATTACAATTTACTAACATTTAAGTTTATTCACTTTATTTATGTTTAAGAACTTTCTGAAATCTATTCAAAAATCAACACATTGTACTTCTTATACATAAATAATACCCACCATTCGAAATATTACAATGGAGGTGGACCTTTAGCGACAGATAAGGCATCAATTATTCAACTTCAAACTATATTCGACAGCATAGATTTTTAATTCCATAAAGATTATAATCAAACAACATAGAATGTGTATTGACGGGCTTCTGTCCATTTTTATTTTATTCATGGGCAGAACTCATTTATCATTTCTTTAAATATAAAACGGTAAAACGTTGGTAATCTACACACAATAAATATTGAATCATAATCAACAAAAACCGTTATTTCAATTAAAATGGAATGGTTCTAGTTTCTTTTATACTTACCGTTAACATTACACATGGACTATATAACATATGTCCCACTCAAATTGGCACAACTTACAGCGTTTATTACACTGCAATAACAAATACCAAAATAACGAAATAAGCAATTCGACGAAATACATCCATTCGCGATGGCGTACAAATTGGATTTACGAAAAAGTGTCAAATGGTTTTGGCGGGATATATCGTCGAATGTCCGCACATGTGAAAGTCGAAACTTGGGACTAGGTTTAAATAATTGTACCAAAAATGTACTCAATTGTAGCTTACTCGTTTGGATAATATTTGAGGTTCAAATTTCGGGGCACTTCAATTTGCCGGTCAACTAGCCAAAATAAAACTCAAAGATATTTTTTGAATTTTTATTGCTGATAATAATTGTAAAGAAAGTTTTGAGACTAAATTCAGGCGTTTATTACGCTACATAAACAAAATAAAAAATGTCAAGACTTACAAGGACTCCCACTCTACTGTCAAGCACAATTTGCACAAAAATTTCCATTCGCGATGGCGTACAAATTGGATTTACGAAAAAGTGTCTCAAATGGTTTTGGCGGCTAAGTTCAAAACAAATTCTGCATGTGTCTAAATATGGACCAATCTGTCTGCGAACCATGTATCGTGTTTCATGGATTTAATATGAATGTAAAGATTCTAGAAAAAGCAAAAAGTCTGATCGTTCTCCCATTCTGAGTGCTCAAGCCTTTCAAAACTGTCATCGATTGGTCAAGCAAAATTCATTTTTTGGTGATTTTTATGGTTACAGCACATCCAAATTTGAACCAAAACGATAGATTTAGACACGATCATTAGTAATCAGCAAAATAATTTACGAAAAAAATTCCAAATAGTGTCAAAAATTGGGTACCCACTTCGCCTTATAGCATGTTGCACTGGAAAATTCATCATTTTGGATAGTGAAACATTTAATTAACAGAACACCAATTTTCGTGTTGAGCAAGCGGAAAAAACCGTCAGTTGAGAAGCCAATGTTACTAACCTCATTATTTATAAACGTGTGCAAACATATTCCTGCGAAACATTAACATACTGAATAGAAGAATTAAGAAAAGTCGAGGAATGTGTTTTGAAAATATTGAGAAAAAAAACCATACACAATTTGTTCTCGATACCAATCGAATACGAGGCTCCATGGTTGTCGAGAATTCGGCGCGTGTAAAATCGATCGACTATAATAAAATACCTCAAATGATTCCATGCGTTGGTAAACCGTTTCTATAACAACTTATTAAGATAATGAAAATAATTCTTTACATTCTTCTTTCAGCCGCGTGGAACTTTCATTCCAAAATTGTGTATAAAAGGGGTTGATGAAAATTTTTAGATCATCATTGCGTGTACAGTTCTATTGTATACAAAACTCTTTTGAGACTTAAAATGAAGCCGATCTTTGTTCTTTCGATCTTATCGCTTGCCGCATTCATTCAGGTATAAAATATATTTTAATTAGAGAAATAAATAAATATTTGGATTTCTTTAAACTTTCAATAAGTTTGTTATGTGCAAAAAAAATTAATTATTTTTTTCTATAATTCTTATCGATCAAGGTGATTAACGGTGAAGACGCAACTTTCGGTAATGTGGTTAATGTTTTCAATGCCAAATGCACCGAAAAGAAAGTTCCAGTGAAATCATTGGATTTCATGGTAAAAATCGCGTCGAACGTTGATCAAGTTGAACAAAATTTGAAAGCACCTGCCAAGCAATTCATGAGCGAAGAAAAAGTTACAAACATCCTAAAACAAATGCCAGATGAAATGACAGTTTTAAAATTGAAACTCGAAACTGGTGCTCGTGACTTTGTTCACAGTGTAATCGATTGGGTTAATAATGAACAAGCATCAATTGAAAAATTGAATCATGAAGTTGCTGCTGCACTTGCCTTTGCGCCGCACAGTGAAGACTTTAAAACAGCATTCAACCATTGGGCCGCTGATAAAAATACGAAAGTCGATCATTTGAAAAAGGCTGCAGGTAGTATTGATGCTATGCAAGCATACTTCAGTCAATTGCATGCCACATTCGAAAATGAAATGGCCGAAGCTGAGAAAGTCAAATCGAATATTGAACATGGCATGAATTCAGCAAACACAGAATTCGACAAACTTCACGGAACCAACTCTGAAGCCGCACAAAAAATTATTGAACAAGCCCGGTTACATATGACCACAGTAACTGAAAACCAAGCTAAATTACTCATTCATCTTGGTGCTTTGAAAGCGGTTCTTGATGAATACAATGAGGAACGCACCGCATGGGCAAAATATGTCGTTGGAATCAATGATTCATTTGAACTTGTCACATTCGATAAGGTTGCAAAGGTTTTCAAAACAAAATGCACCGAAAAGAAAGTCCCAGTAAAGTCATTGGACTTTATGGTAAAAATCTCGCCCAACGTCAATCAATTTGAACAACATCTGAAAGTTCCGATGAAGCAACTTATGAGTGAAGAAAAAGTTGCAAACATCCTAAAACAAATGCCGGATGAGATGACCGTTTTAAAATTGAAACTCGAAACTGGTGCTCGCGACTTGATTCACAGTATAATCGATTGGGCTAATAACGAACAAATCTCAATTGAAAAATTGAATTACAAAGTTGCCTCCGCTCTTGCATTCAAACCACACAATGAAGAATTTAAGAAAGCATTCAGTCATTGGGTCACGGACAAAAATACCAAAGCAGATCATTTGAAAAAGGCTGCAGGTGGCATTGATGCTATGCAAGCATACTACAATCAATTGCATGCTGCATTCGACAAAGAAATGACCGAGGCTCAGAATTTAAGATCGAACATTGAACAGGGCATCGTTTCAGCTAACGCAGTATTCGATAAACTTCATGGAACCAACTCTGAAGCCGCACAAAAAATTGTCGAGGAAGCACGTTTAAAATTGTCCACAGTCACTGAAAACCAAACTAAATTGGTTAAACATCTTAATATTGTAATGACAATTTTGAGCGAATATAATGCACAACGTAGCTCATGGGCAGAATATGTTGTTGGAAAATTGGATTCAATCCATTTACCATCTGCAACACACGTTGATTCACTTATCGACATTTTGAACAGTTTGAAATTGTAAAAAAAAAGGTTTTAAAAGTCTCTTTAAGTTACATTTGCTGACAAAATTAGTTGAACCAATAATTTCAAAGAGAAAAATGATCATTATATAACCTAAGCATTATAGCACTTGTTTATATACGAAATAAATGCTCACAAATGTTCATCAGAAAATGTTTTATTTTTTTCTTTCAAAATAATAATTTTTAATGCTTTCTTGATTAAATGGGTTTCTTCTTTTTTATTAGTTGAGAAACGAAAAGAAAGTGGTTAAAGCGCTATTTTTGATATAATAAGAAGTTCAAATATTGGACCAGATGTTCGTTATTTTATCTGAAGAATTTCACCGAACACAAACTTTGAAAAGAAAAGAAGAATATTTCTGAATGTTAATACATATAAACATTGTGTTTTGTTTTTAGGGCACTTTTTTGATGAATGATAACGTCAAAATGAAATAAAATCATGTTTGTCGCAGCGAGATAGATTTTAAAATTTAAATAAATTGGTTGGCTTGATGTATCAAAAAATACAGTTTCGTCTTTTTATTTTGAAGTTATTATCATTCCATTTGAGAAAATTGGACGAAGAGTGCCACATAAGTAATTATGATCCCCATAAGCTATCAAAATGGAATTATAAAAAAAAAAATCATTTAAAATGTAACATTTTACTCAAAAACCATTTACTCAAAACATACACGAATAAAAGTGCGAGTTTCAATGATGAAAAGGCCTTTAACATCAAAACAAATTGGACGGTAATTTATTTGATGAGCGGCTACATGGATCTGCAAATGAAAAATAATAATTGACTTTTAATAGATATTTTCTAATTTAATTTTGTAATTTACTAGGGGCTAGGGTAGGAAAATAAAGAAAACTGAACAAAACTAGAACTTATTAGGTACAACCATGTCATAAACACCAGTACCCTTCGATTTTACCTCTCGATTTATATCTTTATTTGAAATGCTTGTACAAATATTAAATAGCTCCATGTTTATCGACTCATCCTATTTTATAAACATTTTATTATAGTAGATATTTTCTTTATGAATTCTTTTTTCGCTCACCAAATCATAGCAGTCATTGGCAATCTTATTCAAACAAAAGAGACTCACAGCATTACGAGTGACGAAAAAAAATGTTGCTATAAGAAAAACATCTAAAAAAAAGGAATACACACATTTCATTACACACGAATTTCGTCCAAATTCGCTATATTCCGAAAAAATTATCTATTTACCATTATTGAAACCGACAAATTTCTTACAAACTTGGCGATAAAAGAAATTCAAGAATGTTATGGATGAGTGGCAATTCATTAGGATGAATGCCAACTCTGACCAGCCAAACATCGAATTAATAAGTCTTGTCATTTCGCAAATGAGGCCATAATAATTTCGTATCCATTTGAATTGCTTTTTCATATTTTCAACATTTGAATTGTATGACTTTTTAACTTTTCGCATTTCACTTACTATGGTCTGTAAGTGAAACTCAACCACGTACAAATGCAGTAAGTAAAAAAATAAGCGATTTATGGAAATATTTATAAATATAAAATACATAAATTTTTGCACTTCGCTTGTTGTGCGTTCATTGAATAAAGAGTATATTGTGAAGAGGATGTCTGCAGTTTGAATAAAAATTAATAAAAAAAAATAGTTCCATTTATCAAAATGCATCTGGCTGAATTGCGATTCAGAAATTCGAAAAAAAAATTGCCAAAAATTGTGAACGTCAGCACGATGTCTATATGATTCATATATTACCAACCAGTATGTTAGAGAGTAATTGAAATAACATAGTATAAAATTTAACACATCTAATTGTTCCATGAGATGCATCAATTCAAAAAACGATCCAATGGCGATGAACGAACACCAAGAAGCCAGAAAAATGTGAACGGATAATATAATGGTGTGGATATATTTTCTTCGAATGGAAATTGTGTGAAAACTGTACAAAGCAAAGTATTGCAAAATGTATTTTATCCATTTTGGAAACATGGTTTTAATTTGATGTCAAAAAAATACTAAACACTCGGAAATTGAATTAGTTTATAGAACTTATATCTGGGAGTAATGAAAAATGTACGATTTCAATCATAAAATAAGGAAATTGGTTTTATCTTGAAATGTAATCATAGAAATTTTTTTTTTTAATCCAGGTTAATGAATTGAAATTTAAATCGTTTCCAGGCTAATTAGAGAGAGTGGGTTCTTTTAGGAGATTATTGATAATATTAATTCCTTACAACAGTTCTCGTTATACATTTCGCGTGGGTATTATATTTTATATGGCAATGCCTTCTCAACTTTGATAAAAATATCGCACTTACTATTCAATGGCATATATGTTTGTTCAGATTTTATCACATCTCTGTATTCATATTTTGTGGGAAAAAAATTATGGGAAATAATAATTTCACTTTATAACAGTGATTAACTTAAGTAATACATCTACTGATAATTCTCCAACCGCTTCAATTAGTTTATGGCAAAGTGAGAGGTACTTCCTCCCAGCGATAATAAACGACTTACGGACAAATAAAAGTCCGCGCAAAGCAGCTTTTTGAAATCATCGTTCAGTAGTCGTGATTGGAAACGAATTCAATTCAAAATGAAGTTCATTATTGTTTTGTGTTCAATTTTTGCAATTGCATTGGGACATAACCAGCAATCCGGCAATCTTCTATGTCTTGAGGTAAAACATTTTAAGATTTTCACATTCAATTTTTATATTGATAATTTTATTAAACACAGAACGCTATGGTGATGACCGCTTTAGATCATGGTTCAGAAGGTTAGGATCAGTTGAACAGCAATGGGATACTTACGTTCAAACTTGTAAAAGTCTTGGCAGCGCTGCTCAGGCGTATGTAATCAATTGAAACCAATTTCACGTTTTTAAATCCAATATTAAAACCAATGAATTTCACTCTTTCAAATCAATTAGGCAATGCTACAACGACTCTTACTATTACGGCACAGGAGAAGTTCGAAATTTGTACAATGATTTGAAATATATTGACGTGAGTTAAATCAATTTTCGAACTAACAACTACCTAATGGATTTATTTATTTTTTATTTTCTCTGTTGTATAGTCACGCCGAGATTGGAATAGAGTCGCTGGAGAGTGTGTGGCATAAAATCTTGAAAGTAAACACATTACAATGAATATCTTTTAATGTAACACAACTCCACTTTTTAAGATAAATAAATTTCAATTCTATTTTATAAAAAGTGTTTGACCAAAATGTCTTATATTTAATTGACTTTTTGCCATCTTTCTCGTGCATTTTGTGAAGATTCCACTAAAATCAAATTATTATCCATGCTATTAGAATTGATGGTCTGGCATATCCTCTGAGAAAATGCAGAGAACAAAATTAAAAGTTAATAATACATTTGCGTGAATTGAATGAACAATACAACACAAACAACGACTGTTCCATTAAGCTATTACATTTGGGAAAAAATAGTTCATTATGTTCATTTTTTTTTCTTCAATAATATTGCATAAATGCAGTCTTACTTTTAGAAAAGTTAAAGTATCAAGCGTGAATATTCCTTTGATATGAAACGAAATGGGATTGTGATTTACTTGCATCACAATTGCCTCTACCTAAAGAAAATAATGAACTATAAGAATGTAAAACTATTTGCATTAAATGGCTTGCCTGTCGACTTATCTCTTCGTTTGATGTGTAATTATAAATATTAAGCAATTGATAGAGTATCGCTTCCGCCTGCAAAACATAAAGATAAAATAGTCCTTTGTAGAAGATACATAATCAAAGTTTTTTGATAACTTACCAAATCGTAGCAAACGTTTAAATATTTATTAACATAATATAAGTGAGACATAATACGTATATACAAAAGATATCCCGCTATTATCAATAATTCTGGAAACATATTTTTAAAATGTCAGTCATTTTTTTTTGTTTTCTTTTGAACCATTTTCTTGTGAACTTACCGTAATTTAAAAACACATACCTCTTTTGGGTCGAACGAAAAGCGGAATTCAACATCGTTATTGTACATTGTAAACTTACGATGGTCATTGCCAAATGCGATAAACCAAATATTTTATTGATATTATTGCATAATTCGTGAGTTGAATTTAAGTATTTCTGAACCCATTTCAATTGTTTCATTTGATTTTGCATAGTTTTCAATTTACATTCAATGCTTTGCAATTGAATTGCAACCACTTTCAAATGAAGTACATAGAACATACAATGATTTTTGGATAGAATAGATCCGTAAGATCTCCGCAAGATCCGGATCCAAGCGTACGTAGCCGCATGATATGGTAATGCTATGGCATGCGAATCAAAGAAGGAGAAATAAGAATAACGAATTTGATTGCGTATTATATATGTATGCATCATGCGGCAGCGTACGCACGCTTGGATCTGGATCTTGCGGAGATCTTTCGCATCTATCCTATCTAAAAATCATTGTATGACATAGAAGAATACGCGATTATTGGTAATAGAAAGAAATAAAGAATAAACAATTTGCCCAACAAACCATTCACCGTTGATAATATATAAAAATATCATTAAATAATCGCCAATTGATAGTAAACTTAATGGAATCAAATGGTTCAATTTGAAGGCGTTCGTTTTAAGAAAATTATTTGCATCGACTTCAACAAAAATCCGACCAAATTCATTTTGAGCATTTTGATTTGCATGTGAATCGTAGATTATCAGCCAAAATGATGAAATACAAGTTATATTATATACAAAAATATTGAAAAAATCCAAAAAATCCATGAACGGTTGCAGTTCGTATGCACCTTTTAATACGGTAAACGAATAACAAATGCATATAGTGAAATGAATTAGAAATATTAGGTATTTAACAAATTTTCCACCAAATTGCATCGAAGGCATTGAATGGAAACCCCATAAGCTGTAGTATTTGAATGTATTCATAATCCACTTTTGGAACATTTTTAAACTTATTTCAAAATTAGACGTTCCGACAAACTTAACATTTAAATTCACAAATCGAATATTCGTAGCTAGACTTTATTTACGTGGACTGCGTTCCAAGAGGGCTGTAGTATTCCTCTCCTCTGAAACTCTGCGACAATATTAGCTTGCATATAAATTCGATTAATATAGGATACATTTGGTTTCAATATATTGCTCTATGTGGGTATTTTATGCTA
>NW_022198046.1:2000637-2028238 GCF_009176525.2 Contarinia nasturtii | reverse complement strand
TTCGAAATTATTCTAGGAATGAATTAAAACAAAAATATAATTTTATATAATTCATGCATTTGTCGAATTTAGTTTGAAATGTATGCATTTATTTCTTCATAAGGATACAATCAGGAGATGCGCGCAGTCAATAAGAATGTATTGTGACGTCACATAGCTTAAACAAAACAGGTTAACTGTAAACCCTCAAAATGAGTTACGCACTCTATTTAACTCTATTTTTGGTGTTAGTTTCATCGAAGTAAACGCATCACAATGAAAAAAGAGATACATGTGTAGTACATCTGTACGTTGGCGCATGCGTTCAACGAGTTATGTTTCGTTGCGTGCATATGAGTCTGTGTATACGCTAACTAATATGATTGCTAAGTGTATCGTCACATACGTTCGATGAAACTAACACGAAAAATATAGTAAAATAGTCTCTACTAACACCGCAAGTGCGAGTAAGCGTACTCGAATACTTGTTTCTGTGCATCAAAAATGTGTTTTCTGGGTGTTTTTGGGGCCAGGAAACACGAATCTAGCGTTTTTTTGATGTCCGAATGTATGTGCGTACCTTGTACCCGGTACGCTGTACGCAAAAATTTGTTAAACACTCAAAAATACGTATTGGGGGGTTTTTGGGTACGAGAAAACCGAATATGACGTTATTTTTGCGATACTTATTATTTTCGACACACTTTTCATACAAAAATTTCAAAAAAATTGGATTTTTGTATGAAAGCCATACCTGTATGATATCGTTATGAGCTGAAAGTTTGCACAGATTATTTTTATCACACAAAAATAACCAGTGACCGGTTCGCGCATATTTCTATGCCTGATAGCTATGCTAAGCATAGCGGAGACGCAAGCCGCAACGCACCCGTCGCCATTCGATTCGAACTATATTGTATGCGCACGGTCTTCTGCATAAACGAACATGTGTATTGTTCATATAGAGTGAACGGCGATGCGTCGGTTGCGTTTGCGGCTATGCTTGGCATATCTATGCTACCTAGCGTATTTAGGCAAGCATAGAAATATGCGCGAACCGGTCACTGAAAATAACATTCCGAGGGTTTGAAGAGATTTCATTGCATAATAAGGGTACTTCCCGAACAAAATTTTGAATTTTTTGCTCAAAACCGATTTCTTCCAAATTCCAGAATGTTAGCTTTTTGTGAAAAAAATACCCTGTGCAAAGTTTCACGTCATTACGATATCATACAGGCATTGAAAAGTCTATCAAAAATTATTTGTATCGCAAAACTTATATCAGATTCAGTTTTCTCATGAATTTTTTGAGTAATAGATTTATAATAAATGCATGTTGTGGATCACAGTGCGGAAAAGTTCATCTTACAGATGTGAGACATTTTATTTTTTTTTCACTTTGATGACTACAGGACAAAACAACGAGTTTTTCCGAACACACTTCACAAAATATTAATTTAAAAAATTCATTATGAATTCGAAGAGAATCCAATTCATTATTAATTGATACGAAGAACGACATTATTTCATCAGGGGGTATAACGATTCAACATGTCTTGATTGGAATCTTCGAATAAAAAGTGTCTGTGTTTTACGTTTCGACCCAAATTAAAAGTACAGGGTAAATTGAAGGTCCAGAGATGACAATGACTGCACCTAATCCATGTAACTTTTCATGTACCGTACCTGAATTCAAGAAAGAGCGATCCGCATCTCCGCATTGGCCTTTGACCTATAACAGCTCGGGCAATAAAAGGTTATTGTCAATTGATTAGACAGTTTTTCCAAATGTTTTTTTTATACATTTTTATTTTTATACATAAAAATCTTAAAATTTCAAAAAGAAATGTCTCTTAAGTAAATAAATTTGCTTTTATGTATAATTAAAACTGGTTCAGGTATGCGCCTTTCGTATTTACATATCAATATCTTGAAATCACGAAAACGTATTTAGGAAAAAAGTGTGGCTCCTGCATAGAATTGAAATTTAGATATTTTAGTAAAATATAGTTAAAATATATGAGGCACTTTGTAAGTTTTTAAACTTTTAAATGTGTAATTTGTGATATATATTTTTCAAACTTTGCATGCATTTTTTCAACACTTTCTATTCGTTTCACTTTATGCGCACAATAGCTGAGTTTATCACAGATCCTATTAAGTGCAATTATTTTTATTTTTTTCAACGCTTTTATTAAACGTGGGGGAAAGTACACATTTGAAGGTGTTCATTTGTAATTTCGCATTTTAAAAAACTATTTTTCCTTTTTTCAGGCAAAATGGCGCGTGCATTTGAATTGAATGATCTTTAGTGCTTTAGTTTCAAAATGTCAAAAAGTGAAACATAATTTAATAAAACTTTAAATATTTCAATATTTTGGAAGTTTGACAATTTCGATGATTTCAATTAAAACAATTACATTAACCTAATTTGTATTTCGATCATGTCATATGACTAAAATTTCATATCCAAACGATTTTGTTTATGTAAGTACAATATCTCGTAAAATGTTATAGTATTTAATATTAAAACGGCACTTTTTCTTATAAGATCTACTTAAATTTCAAGCCTACACCTAGTAAATAAAAATCATTAGTACAATTTAAAAAAAAATAGGCACTTAGTTGCTCAAAGTAAATGTTTTTTTGTTTTTGTATAATTGCGTTTATATCATACAAACACACACGATGAAGTCAATAGGCAGTTGAAAAGTGTGTTATGATATTTTAATACTTGAATGTGACAAATATATTTTAAAAGAATCATATTTTTCAAACAGGTCACATGAATTATTGTCATGATAAATTATTGTACAATTTGTTTGTTGATTTATGCTATGCTAGACATTCAAACCGTTGTTTCATTTGTCTGCAGTGGTTGCAATTCTCTCTGCAAATCGTTGTAGTACTCACGATCTGAGTCTTGTTCGATATTATCTAGTGCATGTGTTTTATCACCCAAAACAGGAATGCCAATTGTCTGGGTCGGCAGACGACTTGATACGGCCGTCGCCGACACCCTTGTCGTTGAGGGAAATGCTGTTTGAATACTTGATACATTATTATTCATCAGATATTCTGGATTATCAACGCAGGCTGGTGTTCCGATTAAATCCATATAGCCTGGCGTTGCATTTGATTCACTTTGGCATGTGGGCATTAAATAGTCATCGTCATCTAAAGGCAAGTCTAGTCTTATATTACCTAAACCGATCTCACGATTTGAGTCGGTTTCATCGTCATCGGGTAGTTTAGCGCGTCCGGCTAAATTGTACTGTCTGAGCGCATTTGCAATGGGTTGTGCATTGCTTGGTCCGGGTTTTGATTGTGACATTCGATTTGGATTTGTCATCATATCAATATCAACAATTGATTCTTGATTGATATGCTGTCGTGCTAGTGTGCGTATCAAGTCTTTATCATCGTGTCCAGTATATTGTGGCGATCGGTAATAGCTATCACCGGGAATATGTAGGTATCGACCTGGATCACTTTTGAATTTTTCAAATTCATCAACCAATATTTTAAATGTTGGTCTACTATCCGCATCAATTTGCCAGCAAGAAAGCAATACGCAATATACTTCCAGTGTGCAGATTTCTGGCATTTCAAGTTTTTTACCGGCTTCAATTTCTTCTGGCACATTTATAGCTGCAATATCTTCGTATGGTCGTTTTCCAAACGATATTATCTCCCAAATTGTAACACCGAACGCCCATACGTCGGATTTTGTTGTAAACAATCGATTACGAATACATTCGAGTGCTAGCCACTTGATTGGCATTTTTCTACCAGACTCTACATACTCATCACTGTCATTTGATAGAAGCTTTGCCAATCCGAAATCGGCAATCTTAACGTTGTTCATGGTGTTTACCAGCACATTTCTAGCGGCTAAATCACGATGTACTAAACGACGTTCTTCCAAATAAGCCATTCCTTTGGCTATTTGTGTTGACCAACTGAGCAATTTTAATGAACAAATTTTGCCCTTTTTTGCTTTTACAACCTCAAGTAACGAACCAAATTGCATTAACTGTGTAACCAACATCATTTTATCAGTCATACATACGGCAAGTAATCGCAATATATTAACATGTTCAACCGTTGCCATAATGTATGCTTCTTCCAAAAATTCTTTGCCAGCTATATATTTGCGACTGTTGTCACCATTTGTTAATTGTTTGATAGCAACCGGTACTTTTGATTTTTTATTTTTCGACGATTCATACAACCAAATTCCTTTATATACTTCACCAAAAGCGCCACGACCCAACAAATCACCCATACTTAGCTCGTCCTCTTTAATTACCATTAATTTTGACAAATTCGCACCGACATTGCTTGGCCGTAAGGGTTCGGCATCTTCAAAACCAGCCAAAACCCGTGTCATACCAACCGTTTCCTTCTTTATTTTAGCCTTTTGACGAAAATGCAACGACGACATTATTAAAACCGCAAACAAAAGCAATAGTACAACAAATGCTATAGCCAAATACATAATTGTTTCAGTTGATTCACCGTCTGCAAAATCAGCTTTTGCCGATATAGCACTACAGAATGGTTGCTTCAAGGAATGAAAATTCTGATGTGGATGTGTTGTTGGACAGGTTTGTGTGCAATTGAATGACGTTGAATTATCACTAGGTTCACCTTCAAATATTTTATAATTCCAACATTGTACACAGTTATTCGGTCCGGCTGAATTACATCCTCGACAATCTTTGTGACATGGAAAGCATTCACGATGTTCCTCGTCTGCATAGTGATCAGGTGGGCATTCATCTTCGCACTGTTCGCCCCGTTTGTAGCCAGCACATTTTTGACAAATTTGCGAATGAAAACCATACCCAGTGCATTGTTTGCAACGGGGATGACATTTGCGACAAATCGCCTTCCCAACAAGTGGTTTAAGTATTGTTAGTTCCTCTTTGTTTTCTTTTGGAGCCACAAATTCATCGTAATATCCATCTATGGAATAAAGAGAAAAACATTTAGTTCAGACATTTTCAAACCGTGCGTTTTTCGGAGCTGTGAAAACAATATAAAAATATATATGTAATTACCTGGACAGTTTTCCTTCGCTTTTAAACATCGTTCAATTTTATTGTCATTGATGATTGCTTTTTCACAAGTTATACATCCATTTTCACCGATTGTATTTCTGGGTCCAGTGCATCCATTACATGTCTCATGGCAATCAAAACATGTACTATTCCGGGCATATTTCGATACGGGACACGCTGCCAAACAATGTTTGCCGTCTCTAACATGTGCACAATCAAGACAATCAGTCTCGTCAGGACCAGTACAGGAACGCTTGCATTCTGGATGACATTGACCACAGTGTATTTTATCTGGCATTGTGTATAGATTCGATTGACTTTGACATGATCGTAAACATGTACCATTGTATTTCACATGTTTACATTCCAAACATTGATCGGATCCAGCTCCCCAGCATCCAGCATCTGTACACTCTCCCGAACAAAATAAACCATCGCGTTCTATTCAAATAAGAAACAATATTGATAAATTTTAATCCAAATCATAAGAATGTCGATCAAATTAAATATATACTCACTACAATCCATTTGTTCGCGATTGTTCGAAATCACCGATTCATGATTGTCTGCCTTTTTTATTTTCTTCCAGTCAATATCGCCGGCAAAGCAAAGATTTTTGTTCTCTAATATCACAACGGCTCCCGAATTAATTTGTTTTAATGACCGTAACTCCAACGATTTCAAATTGGTTTTGACAATATAAAGCGACGCAAAGTATGTATCAAGTAATTGGCGACCACCAATTATTTCGAGATTTCGAAAATATGATAAATTTGTGAAATGAGTGTGATCGCCTTGAATGTTGATATAGCCGGTAACTTCACGCAATGTTGAAAACACCTCCAAACGATCCGGGTGCATTTTAATGTATCGTTCGCCAAATGAGAAATTGGCAAAAACCTGCTGATAACCGTTAAATGTTTGATCCAAAATTTCAAGGTTTCCTTCTATAATTGTACATCCACGGAATGTATCAATATTTCCTGAATGAATGACACCAACACCCGGGCAGGTTTTCGGACAAGGACCGTTACAAGTGACACATTCACCATTTTTCGCCGTTTTATTTATTGGACATGTTCTTACGCAGGCTCCATTATCTTTAAGTAAATGCTCTGGACAATTTCTAACGCATGTTGCACCATACGCATATTTTCCCTCTGGATTTGTTTCCCATAAATAATTGGTTGGATTATACTTTTGCATCGGTGGACATTCATGTTTACAAACACCATCATCGTAAAAGTTTCGACATGCCAAACATTTATTTTGTGTGGGTCCTGTACAACCGCCAGCACAAAATAAATGACAACAATCACGTGGATTTGGACCAAAACACCGACCCTCACCACATTGTGGCGAACAATTTATTTTGCTGAATTTCTGACAGTTGTGGGCTCCTTCACCCCAACATCCAGCTATACAAGACGCATGACATTTGGGACACACCGGCTCGGGAAATGTAAAATTGTAGACGATTTTTGAAATTTCCCCCGGCCCTACAAATATTTGAACGTTAAATTTTGTAAAAATCCGCACGTCTCTCAAATGAAATATTCAAATTTTACCTGTAATAATTTCATCCCAATTGATTGTTTGGAGGAAGCATAAATTTTGGTTATTAAATATAAACACCGATCCAGATAAAATATCACGTAATGCCGGTAATTCTAGAGAATCCATTTTTGAATAGCTAACGAACAGTCCAAATTGCTCGTCGTAAATGTTTAATTTGAATAAAGTTCGACCACGAATAATTTGTAATCTAGAACAAAATATATTTAAGTAAAATTAATTTCAATTTTATTCATAGGTGAATTATTCATCAGTTTTATTACCGTGGTAAAATAATATTTTTCACATCTACATGGCTGATAAGAACATATCCGGTAACTTCACGAATATGTTGTAAAAAGTCTAGATCAATTTTTGAATCGTCGAGCCATGTTAATTCCAAATTTCCATCAACATGTGTACAATTTGTAAAACGATCGCGCAAGTTACGATAATGATGCTGTCGATTTGATGGTACTGACATGCGTCCATTTGTACCAATACATACTGTAAAAAAATGAATGTCATTATTATTCAATGCTCATAAATATGCATGTTACATTATGTATGCGTAGTAATAACATCGTTTAATTCATTTCATGGAAAAAAAAATGTTAAATATTCAATTTGTTATAAATATAAGGAACTCGTAAATATGGAATCAACAATGAAATAAACCGTTGCCGCGAAATATATCTTTTATTTCATTGAAAATAGAAGTGCAACAAAAAATGTGTGAAAAAATATTTTTCAAAAATCGATATTATATTTTTTTATATAGCGTAAAAATATTTGTGAACAAAAAAGATATATTTTTCCAGTGCAACGAATCAAATTCATATATTTAAGATAGATGTCGTCTTTGCAAGCAAACCCACACCAACATATATGCTCTAGAAAAATCTGTGTAAAGGAATTGGTAAAAAGCGGATGGCATCTATACCATCAGTGTAAAACGATGTTGTAAAACATAATATAAGACAACACACCTATGCACGCACGCAAGAGAGAATGTACATGTACTGTGCAAGATGGGCTTTTACTCTTGATGACGATACACAAAATGCGAGTTTGCTTTATTTATGTATAACCATTTTAAAATGTCTGTAAACAAGTGGCGAGGTTGAAAAAGAAAAATACGGAGCGCCTCTTCAACTCATAAAATTTTGTGCAGTGTACAGAGAGAGATGAAGAAGAAGAGAGATGGTGTTCAAAGAGAACAAATACATACGCTTACTAACACTAATACATGAATAAAGATACGTGAGATCATGCACTAAAAAATGGAATGTGAATAAGCAGCAATTCAAAGTGCTGTTGTATACGAACGAATCGACGAAGTAAAGAATGAAAGAAAAATGTATATGATTGGAACTGAATATGCTGCGCGATATATGATCTCGTGATCAATGTAGTTGTAACGCTTTACCGATGGCGGTTGTGGAAAAAGTATCGGCTGCGCGTAAAAATTTCATTATGATCACTCGTTCAATCAATTATTGATTCACTACATTTAATGAATTCTAATGCATTAAAAACATATTTAAATGATTTATCAAATATAAAAAAAATATTTATCATATTATCAATATATGTATCAAATATATTACAACATTCAATTAAATTTAATTTAGTTATTAATAAATCATGCCAAAACCAAAGGAATGCTGTATAATGCAGAATAAAGAAACAAAAACGCACTTTGCACAACCTTTCGATTGATATATTCAATATTCACTTCGGAACGAACTTTGAATACTCGCTATGCAAGTATTTTAATTGTAAATCTGGATTTATATCGTATCTGGAATTTACGTTTGTACACATACATTAAACTAAAAATCTGCATATAATAAAATCCTAATGAGAGCAAATAACCTTTGGATAATTATAAAAATGATCGTGTATCAGAAATCACTCACCTCTCATATCATGCTCATCAGAATAAGCGCTGCAAGTAGATGCTACTAAAAGCAGCGCCCAAATTAATCCATAAGAAATTCTGTAATCCATTGTGATATAGTCGTTTTGTCATCAATTAACGTTGAAATAATTAATCACTTTCCTTTGAAACATCATTCATCGGCGCAAAGAAATTAAATAAACTTTTTATCGCACTGAATTGATTTTTTTCTTCTTTAAATCTATCACTTCTATTTTTTAAAATAAAATCAATTTTTTCTTCATTAATTGGTTTCAACAACCATTTTTTTCACACAGAATAAAGAGGAACTAATACAATGAAAAAATGTTGAGTTCAGCAAACAAAAACGAGCTTCAGCAAAAGAACTGGTCACATACACTTTAAATTAAAAAATTTTAAACTTAAAATCAAAACAGCACGATAAATTATTTGTCTTTTTAGTCATTTACACCAGTTTTTATATTTTTTTAAAAAAATTGTGCACTGAAAAACTATTTTTTTACGAAAGGAAGCAAATATGTCTTACAGACGCGCACAGATGTGTTTCGTCTTTGATTTTTCTTATATTTCATTTTAATGAAAGGCTCTATACATGTGCACAGTCGCATTCGACTTTGTTAGCAGGTGACCAATACATATGAATAAACTGGAAACGTCGCAGTAACGATACCGCCGAACATGTATGACACCATATGTGTATGTACTACACGCTATATATTTGTACGAATATTCGTATGTGTATGTATATACATGTGTCGGTGTAAAGGCATTTTTCCGACATTGTGTGACTTATGTGTAACTTTTTCGAATGCCTGTAAACAAGTGGCTAGGTAGAAGTGCTTCAACTCACATACGGTATGCCTTTCTTGTTCGGAGTTAGGCATCTTTCTACACTTCTTTCTATCGATCACTTCTATCTATAATTTTCGAACAAATGTATACATATGCCATTCCGCGCTCATACACATACTCGTACACATACTTGAAAAACGACCCGGACGATCGTCATGCATTCATAGAAAAATATGAAATGTAAATAAGCCAAATCGTTCTCATCCACTCACAGTCATGAACTATTCAGAATGTTTGTTAACGAACAAAGTACAAAACGAAAGTTGGAGTGTTTTCAATATGATTCCAACTTAATCCATTACATAATCTTGTCTTCGTATTATACGCTGTTCTTTTACAATACTTTTCCGTTCATAATATAATAGCATGAGCATACTGCTTTCATCGAAAAAAAAAATCCATACCCAATGGAAAAAATCTCGAACAAATGTTACATTCATAAAACTCACTTTTTTAGTGGATATTACAATTGATTCAATTAACAAAAATACTCATTTCTCGAAAATATTTTCATACACACGTACTCATTTTGAAACGTACGTTGGAATAAATTTCAACGTTAAAAAATTGAAAACGGTTTAATGAACTTCCGTTTAACTGTGACATTGATTTCGTTATTGTATCACCGATATTTAAAATTTGCATTTCCATAGAAGCAATAAAAAAAATGTTGAAAATATTAAAAGAGAAATGTACAGCAAAAATATTAAGCATTTTTGCTGTAAATGTGTTTTGCTTTTTCCGGCGTTGACAAAATGAAATCGAAAAAAAATACTGTAATTGAAACGTGTAACAAAGTCTTTGTAGAATTACTTAGTACGGCAGAATTGTTAAGTGCTTTTATGATGATTTTGCGTTTATATTTTGCTTATTTGAATGTTCGATAAAAAAAAACTTCATTTAATTTTCGATACATGTATTTCGAAGTATGCAAATTTTCGAGACGTGTCCAATTTTGTTCAATTTTGAGATTTTTTTGTGCAATTACGGAATTGCACAAACAAAATCTCAAAAATGAGCAAAATGTTACTAGCCTAATTCTCTTGATATCTTCTAATATTGGTCTTCTAACAAGAACCTCTGTGAATAGTCCATATTAAAATCATCCGAATTCTATCCTTTTTTTGCACTTCATGAAATGTGCAATATAGCTGACTGATCAGCCCAACAGATACGAATTAGCCAAAAGAATAATTGTTTGTAGAATTCAATTTTGTGAAAACGACATTCTCTTTCTTCATAATTCAAGTGTACCAATTAGGTACCAATTCGTATCTGCTGGACTGATCAATAATTGTATAATATAAATTGTGATAAAGAAATCGCTAAAAAAACATAAAGGATGTGAGAAAGGCCACCGATATTCTCTCCTTACAAAACAGATTTCGAAATTACGAAGTGAAATTACACCTTTTTTAACTCATCAAGTTTTGAAATTTATTTCAATTTGCTAAAGTTTTTGCCGAGAGCAAAGGATTTCGATTTGTCCTCGAAAGTTAGCTGGAGTGGAAGCCAAAATCCTTTAATAGAATCGAGTTGTGGAATAGTCTTTTGATTTTCTAGGCATATTCTGTGGAAAAATTTTGAAAGACCAAATTACTCCTTGAACAAAAATTGAAAGTAACCCATCCCCTTGGATCGCTACCATCAGAAGCTATGATGCAACACATTCTTTACGAAACTTTCATATAAATCACTTTCAAGTTAGGTATCATATTTTAGGAAACACAATTTGGATCAGAGGCTATTTCTCAGAGTAATATATGTGAGAACGACTGCTCAGTGGAGCCGGAGAAGCATTAAGGAGCAGATCTTTTCCTCAGTGAGCAGCAAAATATTAAAAGTAAAAAAATCTAAAATATTATCAATTTGAATAATTTTTTTAACGTTTATTATTTTACTCCTCACTGACAAAAACTTAATTCTTCACATTTTAATAAAAATGATAAAAACTAGAATGGAATATCTTTCTATTACAATGGACCCTCAGAAAGTCTTATAAATTAAAATTCCATGGAAATTAGAAGAGGTATGCAACTAAACTGTAGTAGGTCATCCGCATCAATTAATTCTAATCGTTTTTATCATTTTGTATTTCATATTCTATTCCGTAAATTATTATATTCGTTTTTTGTAAAAATGATTTAAATAAGTCTTTAGTTAATATTTTGCTAATCATAACAAATAATGAGATATTATTTTTCCAATTACTTTGTTGAAAAATTATTGTTTCACAGTATACGTCATTTATTATAACATACACGATAAAAAGAACATACATATAAAGAAAAAAAATGTGTTGCCTGGGTAAATGTGTGATGTAAGGAATGAATCGTTGTGCAAGTGAGACAAACAGCATAAACGAAATGGTATGCGATGATTTCGATGTTCACGTAGAATGTTTTTCATTTAAGCAGCCATTTGACTCATCGCATATACTTTTTGAATTAAAAATGAGGAGACAGTATAAAACCAATACATCCACATCTATCGGCACCAATAAATAAAATGTGTGCAACTTCATCGTTGATGCCATTCAGATACCGAATTACAGGTTCGTATTGTTACGCATACAGACGTAAGTGTACGCATACAATGATGTATTATCGTCACGTTGCTTCTTTCTCGTTTTACGTTCTTGTTGTCTACATGTCGACAGTGGAATTTTAACAGTGGTGAATTCATACTGAAACGAAATAGTTCACTGAACAAGTAAAATCTGTAAATGTATATTCGGAATAAAAATTTAGCAACAAAAAGCGTAAAAAATTCGTGGTGGTTTTAATTCTGTCATTCAATTGTAACAAGTGCGTTTGTTTTTTGTTTGTATTTTAATATTATTGTTATCGAAAAGTTGTGTCTTCCCGTTCTAATTGAAGCGACAAAAATATTGGTTGACACTCCATTTTATATACAGCGCTCGTTCAATTCAATATTCCAATGGTAGGTCAGAATAAATATTGACAATCAGACTCAGAACCATTGTATGGGTTTGCAAGTTTTTTCTCTCTCTCATTAGTTCGATTTTGTAACTTAACACATATTATGTGAGTGAAGCTTCTCTGCCATTTTATTACTCATTTCTCTGTATCTGCAGTTTAAACATTTTCAGTTTTACTGTGGTTCGTGTTTCTGTAGTATTGTGAAAAGCCAATTAATTCATTAAAACACACACCGCAAAAGCAAATCGCCACTTGAAATTCAATTATGTTCAGTATTCTATGGTGAAATAGTTGTGTAAAAAATCATTTAGGTATTTAGCAAAGAAAAAAAAGATCCATTGAATTGTTTGTGTTTGTATTTTTCATACAATTACGAAATGTTCAAAAGTTTGGTGTAGTTAATTGAGTATACTCAAGTCCTATATTACAGAGAACGGAATTTATAAAGCAAAAGTTATCTTATTTATTTCAAGTATCAAGAATGTGTTCTTGCCTTTATATACAAAGATAGAGCGATTAGGTTTTTAATCAAAGTGTATACGTGTTTCACGTGAATAAAAAATAGAAAAGGTTTACAGTTCTTGTGAACAAACTATTGGTGTTTGATATTGTTACTGATAAGGGGAACAACAAAAGAAAGTAGACATTATTATTTCTTTTTTAATAAACCAACTTCAAAAGAAGGTGATTTGTTGGATTAACTCATTCCGTACGCGAAATAAACCGGACCGGTAAGGTGTGGAAAAAATGAAAATTTATTCAGTAAAATTAAAGACTGAAATAGCACAACAAAACAACAAAGATCACTAATGAGTGTTTATCAAGTCTTTACATTCATTTGTACAATCTTGGTGTTTTCTTCGCGCCCAATCCCATGTTTGATTTTTTTTTGTGTTTTATGTGTATTCGCCAAGTGTATGTTCGGTTTTTTTTATCAATAAGCAAATAACACCTAAAATGGAAACATGTAGAAGCGAAAAAATGCATTTAAAGAACGTAGCGATGTATAAGCGGGGGCTTTCTATGATTTTATACCCGTTATGGTATACGTGAACTTACGTAACGTAATGGGAGAAAAAATTAAAACAAGATGCGATACGCTCATTGTAAAATCTACGTATTATGGAGTTACAACTAACTATGTATAGTGTTCAAACAGCATTCAGCCCTTATGAAAATGCATGTTTAGACAGCAGCATTCGCTTTGCAGCATGCGGTTCAGCATTCGATTAGCGATGAAAAAACTTTCAATGAGAAATGTATTTCCGACAATTCATCAACGATGACATCATCTGTGTGACAATCTTCGAGTGACATTGTCTGTCTGAAAACAAATTTCAATCGTGTCAAATAATAAAACATTTCTATGCCATTTTTCTTTAAAATGTGATTCGATTTTTTATACTGTTAGGCACCATTCTAAAACAATTTTGGTATTCAATGGCTTAGTCGTTATTAATAAAGTGAAGTGAGCATCTATTTTTTTATTACATTATAATACAATGTATGGTATAGTATAATGACATTTTTATTACACAAAAAGAGTCTTATTAGTGAAAGAAGACTTAGCGGGGGCTGTTTGATCAAGACAATTATTTAAATTACTTGGATGGATTTTTTGAAAATAAAATTGAACTTATTATTTCTTTTGATTAAGTTCGAAAACTGCGTGAAAAATAACAAAACTTATCTATGAAATGCAAGTGGAATAATATTGAAATAGTGTCAATGTTTATCAGATTATTAAAACTATTAACTGATTATCAGATTGTGGCCTACAAAAACTACTACCAAATGAATAAAAATATCAAACGAATTCAAATTTAGATCTAGAGTAAATTGAACAAGAATTTGAATATATTATTAGGTCGAGTAACTTCAATGAACACTCTTCCAATAAAATCTAAGTTCGTTGAACGTTTTGTTTTCAATTATATTATTGATAGCACATTCCACAAACGGAACTTTAATTCCAATTATACATGTATGCTATCATACTCCAGTTGAAATGATGACGCGCAAATATTTGCAGTTAGTTGCTTGGACACTCCTGAATAATATTCACGCTTTTATAACGTTCAAACATTCCGATAGGTGTAAACCCACGGAAGAATTTCTACACATGTTCATATCTATGAAGAAACGATCACTTTAAAATGGTACACGAAATGCTTAATCTGAACTTAAATAAATGAAATGTTAAAAAGATATGTATTTGATGAATGAAACATTTAAATTCACAAAAACACCATTTTAAAGCGATACTCTTTTTACGGCATTAAGATCAGTGTCAAAATACAAATTTTGAATGAATATTGAATGACCATTTAAACTGGTTTTCAAGTAAATTTTAATACTTTGTATCAATCTTATGAAGTGAATGAGACTAGAAAGATTAGCCATTTTCTGATTAGAAAACAGTTTTTTTATTTTTTACATTGATGAGAATAGTATTGAAATGTGAAAGAAAATAAGCTAACGGTTTTTATAAACGAATTTTCCATTTTTTTGTATTATCTGATAAATTAAGATCGTTTACATAATGAGTCTTTTGTTTGGAGCATTTCCATAATTTTATATCATCATATGGTGTTAGTGATCATATTTGTTCTTTGTATGATCTTAAAAAAAGAAAAAATTATAACGATTTTAAATAAAAATGTGATTCAACTTAGATTGTTCTGAAACGTTTTTGAAATCCAATATAAAGAATAAAATAGAAAACAGTTTTCTATTGGAATGTAAATATATTAACAAACTTTTTACATATTTGGATATACATTTTCACGATTATATTTGATTAGGAAAAGAACACAAATTATACAATGCGACCATTCATCGATTCTTTAAAATGACTACTGCTATTAGCCGAAATAGTGGTAGATATAGTGTAGCTTTCATCATAGAAATAATGTGAGATTTGAGTTTAGTAAAATTTCAAGCATGCAATTTTTGAAGATATCTGCATCTTATTTCACTAAACATAAACTAACGTCTTCTAGCTGTGACACACTTATAAACAATGATAGAAAGAGAGAGATAGGAAGAGAAAGAGAGAACAAATCGTAAATTGTGTGCAGCGCAGAAAGATTTAAGTCGAAGTATGAGAAACAAATTCTGAAGAGTTCATTGCGTTTCGTAGGAATTCATCTGTTTGTATGTGATTCATTCATCGTTTATTTCTTCATTCTCTCCGCGCGTAAAGAGTTATGTAGGCGAACGTGCATAAGTGAATTTTTCCATTGAGATTTCACATAAAATAGATGTTGAATTTAATAGAATAGTTAGGAAATTTATATGCCGCCTTCATCTTTTTCCAACTGCTAGTTTAGTCAAATGGAAAGTCATTCAAACCAGACATTTCTCAACTTTATTGTTTCATACCCCATATATGCAAGCGTGGGGTATTCCATCTTTTATTGATTTTTGATGTGCAGATAAATGTGGTACGAGTACTTATTCAGTGCCATTACTATTCTGAATCGCAATAGATTGAATCTAGTATAGATGAACAGGTGCTCAAACAGAAGTGGCAGGGGGTTATTATCAATTTCTGTCACAAATGCTTATTATATTCTTTGGTGAGAAGCAAATATACGTTAAGTGACGACTTAGAACACGCTGATAATGGTCTACGTTTCTATTATGACACAATTGCGATGCGATGCACTACAGAAAATCAGTGCATAAACAAAACAAAACAAAAGTCTGTAAACTCATTTATAAACATACTTTGAATACATACATTTTATGCTAACCATTGTTTTAAAGAACTCTACCATCTAATTTAATATCAGATAAATTGTTTTGTCTGTAATTCTCACTTTGTGTGTGTGTCTTTGTTTGTGTTGAATTTTATTCGTGTGTTTGCAAAAATACCGACCGACAATCAGCCTTTAATATTTATTACGCTCGCAAATTTATATGTAAAACAAAAAAGAAATATTTTTCCTGTTATTCTTGTTTTCCGACTTTTGAATGTTTTTTAAAAACGAAGTTTTAATGTCCATGAGACAAGCACTCCAACAGAATCACTACTTGATTTTTATACCGTACACGAGCTGCTGAAGAAAGTATTTTTTTGTTATTCACGTCAGATTTTTACATATGAAGTCATTCAGTTAAGCATTTTGCCATCCCACCCATAGTTCTGCACAGAAAAAAAATCGACTATTTGTGTTTTAAATCATACATTAATATAGGAGATTTTGATGAAATCATATGTTTTTATTTATGGAAGTGACGGAGCTTAGGGTAGTTCATTTGCACGATCCTGACATGGAGCAATAAAAAAGTAATACTTTCTTCAATAGCTCTTGGTCATATAGGCCAGGCCAACTAGGTCATTCATGGTGTTTGATAGAAAATAAATTATATGAATGCTTCTCCCGAGATTTTATTATAATGGAACACCACCATATAAAAATTGAGATTTGAAAAATACTTTCATATGGATTTGTTATTGTTGTAATACCTATAAAACACGTTCAACTATCATTAAAATTGCAAATGAAAGCCTATCAAATGATTATATTCGTTATCTTTTTTCATGATAGATAAAATTACTCTCTCAAAATTTGGTGAAATCATAACAAAATCAAACGGTTGAATTAATGGTTAAACGATCATCAAGCATTTACGAAGGGCTTCAATCTCTGGAATATGTCACATCACAGCGACGATCAACTTCTGCAGGCTGGAAGTGATTCATTTTGGGTATTTATATTTATCTTTAACGGTATAAGGATTTGGATTCATGTTGTTACATTTTCAGGAGCCAGGCAACTACAAACGTACAACAAAAAGAATAGAAGATGGCTACAAGTTAGTACTTTATTTGATATTGATGAAAACCAAAATTATAAAATTCATGTTTGTGGCAATAAATGCAATACCGATAATTCTACACTACTTGAAAAAAATATTATTTGCTATTTGTGTTTAAATCTTACTAAATGATTACACGGTACTGCTTTTCTACAAAACATTCAGAACAATTCATACTTTTTTTCTAAAAACTGATTTAGATTACATAATTGAAATTTTTGGTGCTTAAATCACTCTATCTCTTTTAAACAGGCTTTGCACAGATCTTCAGACACTGATCCACGAGCGAGCTGAAATAGAAAAGGCGTACGCAAAAAGTTTACGAGCGTGGTCGAAAAAATGGGGTGAACTTATCGAAAAAGGTAATTGAATTCTTATGAAAGGCATAAACAATGGCAAATGTGTATATTTGTTTAAATGCCATTTGGATTAAACAATTATAGCGAATTCGTTAAAATCAAAAATAATTTTGATTATCTAAGGTCCCGAATATGGAACAATGGAAGCTGCATGGAAAGGCATTTTAACGGAATCTGAACGCGTTTCTGATGTCCATTTAAAAGTGAAAGAGAATTTATGCGCCGGAGAAATTCAGCAAATTAAAACCTGGCAAAAGGATAATTTCCACAAGGTAACAGTTAGAAACAATCCTAATTGGGATTAAATCAGTTTTTCTTCTTATTTCTTGAGTTTTTGCCTTTTTCTTTTGTAATTCATTCAACAACAAAAAAAATCTTGCAATTTTACAATTTCAGAATATGCTTCAAATAAAAGAGCGTAAGGAAATGGAAGATTTGTTTAAAAAAGCACAGAAACCATGGGCGAAACATCTTGCAAAGGTCGAAAAAACTAAAGCCGACTATCATGGTGCATGTAAGACTGAAAAGACGGCAACAAATCAAGAACGGAATGCAAGTGCTGACAGCTCCATATCACAGGATCAGGTATAGAATCATTCCCATATTTGAATTCGTATCATATTGAATACATGAAAAATGTGTAAACAATGTTGCAAATTAATAATTTTGTTTCTTTCATTCAGATCAAGAAAATGCAGGATCGTGTACAAAAAACGAAGGATGAAGTTCAGAAATGTCGTGAAAAATACGAGCAATCGTTGCAAGAAATCAATAAATATAATCCAATTTACATAGAGGATATGACCTCAGTGTTTGTCAAGTGCCAAGAAATGGAAGAGATCCGATTGCAGTTCTTCAAAAAAGTTCTTTTCTCCATTCATAAAACGTTAAATGTCACACAAGATCCAAAGTGCGTATATTTCTTTTCTCTTTTAATCATATTATATTGTGTTGCCGTTTTTAAAATTGAATTGTGATTTATAGTTTACCTCAAATTTACGAGGAGTTCTATCATACGATCAACAATGCCGATCACAAAAAGGACTTGAAATGGTGGTCAAATAATCATGGAGTCAATATGGCCATGAACTGGCCGGCTTTTATCGTATGTATCTAATATACCAAATCCAAACCAATTAGCATTATAAATATAGTTTGTTTGTTTAGAGCTTTTGATTGATTCTAATTGTTTTCTTTGCATGCAATCCTAATTGTATTTTACATTTTTTTTTTGATTTTCTAATTGGTTATATTTGTTTTGTTTTTTATGATTCGTGTGAACTGACCACATTTAAAATACGAAAAATATAATATTTGTGATGCTACAAAATTGAAATAAAAATAAAAACAGGAGTACACTGAGGAATTTCGAGATATTGCAAAAGGAAATAAATCCAAAGAAGCTCTTCCAGCTGCTCCAATTACGCTCATCCATCAAAGACCAGTTGGCGAAGAGTTGCCTGTATGCATGTTATATGTTTTTTTAATTTAATATTTACCCGTTTTGTGTGATTTAGTTTTGATTCAATTTACTGTATTTCAAATTTGCCGGCATTTCGACAAACCATCAAGTTGTATACATGACCATTGTTTCATATATAGCTATCAGTATCCGTAAGATAACTGAGAGAGATATATTCAGCCAGATATGAGTGTCAAAATTGTGTCAAAATTGCATAAGACACGCTTATCATCTCCAGTGTCTAATTTAGACAGTGTCATATCTGGATGAATATACCATTCTCAGTTATCTTAAGGATACTGATGGCGATATATGAAACACTGTACATGACTATAATTTTAAAAAAATCATTTCAGGAATACCCACCGCCACAAAACAGTCGAAATAGTATTAAAACAGCGATAAAAACATCAGCAGCTCGAGTAAATAAGGAAGATTCTCCAAAATCCAATGATTCATCTCCAAACAATACATCAAATTCACCAAATAATCGAAACTCATCAATAACGTAAGCGCTTCAAATTTTCAATTTTGCGCACCATAAATATATGAAATTCAAAAAATATATTTTATTTGCTTGCAGAAATGGCACCAACAAATCAGAGGCGAATCCATTCGACGAAGAAGATGGCGAATGGGATGAAGGTAGTTACCTGCAGTTTTTAATTGAAAAACATAAATACACAATATTTACTTTCATTTTTTTTATAGGAGAAGCTGAAAGCATTTTGGTTGATAACGGCGAGGCCGGTGTTCCAGTTAAAGGTAATTAAATTCTTAATAAAAGTCATAAACAATGTCAAACGTTTGTCTACTTGTATCCTTAAAGCTTTATACGATTACGATGGTGCCGAAAGTGATGAGTTGACATTTAAACAAGGTAAACAAAATAAGATCACTTTTAACATTTATTACCTATATTTTTTATTAAACAAACAATTTCATTTCAATTGCAGGTGAGATATTTGAAAAGCTTGAAGATGAAGATGAACAAGGATGGTGCAAGGGTCGCAAGAATGGACGTGTCGGATTGTAAGTTGTCCTCGTATAAAAATTCATCGGATTGAAAGTATTCATACATATCAATTTCTTTTCGCAGATATCCAGCAAACTACGTTGAAGTTGTAGCAACGTAAGCATTCTTTTGGTTGATGAAAATAATTATTGTTTTCTAGTAGTCTGTCGCATCGAGAAATCTTTTAATTAGTATGTTTATCACAGTTATGAAAGTGAAATCGGATTGCGATACAAATTTTTAATATTCAATGTAAATATATACTATTATTAATCAATTGTTTGAATAGAAAAAAAAGAAAAAAAAATAATAGCAATAACTGAATTAAATTCATTCATAATGGAAATGTCACTTTACAACCCATTAAAACAAGTAACTGAAAGAATTGTGAGTAGATGAAATTGCATATATTATTAGCTTTACATTAATTTGGAATTAAAAGTTAATATATCATAATACGGAAAGATATTTCACGATTGTAACAAATGTCACTCCCAATATCACTTTGCCTATTATTATACAACTTCCTTCATCGACCCTTTCTTTGGAAAAGATGTATTTTTCTCTAAGAAAGTATTAATTTAGTGAAAGTACAGTAATCAATTAATCCAATTGTTGAATCAAAAATGAAATAAAATGTGAAATTCATTAATGCCGTAAGATTGACACTTTCAAATAATTTCTGTTTAATATTCATAACTTTAGTACAGAATAAGACACAAATTCAAAATGCTAACCGAGAATACCTTTGTAAAACAGAAAAAAATCAAAATAGAAACGATTTCATATTAATACAAATGTTTTTTTATATGATTTGCTTCAATGAAGATTTGATGAGACATTTTTTTAGGACTCTGGTGATATATGACGTAATTCGTTTAAATGGAGACAAAGCAGTTGTTCATTTTATATAAAAAAATATTTATTACTGCTTTAGCATATGTGGATGACCTACTACGGTTTGGTTGCATACTTCTCCAAATTTCCATGGGATTCTAATTTATAAGACATCGCATTTCTGATGTAATCGACTGATGTAATCGACTATAAGTTGTTATCACATTTAATTTAAATGTGAGTGATTCAATTTTAAATACTATTGTGATCATTGAAACCATTGATGGAATTTTATCATTCCTTTTATGGCTAAATAGGTCCATGCACTTCTATGTCAAATTTAAGCGCAAACTACTAGTACATTTGTTCATTTATTCAATCGTTCCTCAATAACTGCATCAACATAAATCCTCTGTGTTCTACGATAAGAAACAATTATCTAGCAACTCAATGTGATGTCATATGGCTTATGAAATTCCAAAGGGCATTAGATGATAATATATTTATTTGAAAAGAAGTCGTTATTCGGTATACTTGTTATTTCGTTATCATTTCCAAAATTGATTATCAATGATGTTGAATATCTGTATTGTTTTTTTTTTTTTTGTGAAAACAATAGAAAAGATTAAGAAAAATCACTATTGGGAAATGAACTTTGAAATTATTCAATACATGTTACTGGGATGGCTAACGCTTCGACAGTGTTCATCACTGGTTCTTAAGGTTAGTAGTATTTTTATTTTCAACCAAGAACTTGCCTGTCTCACGAATCAATTTTTCAAATAGATTTCATTATGGAAACTAGAATACGGTTTTTTTTATTTTGTATGTCTCTGTTGATTATTCAATTAGCCAATTCAGCATTTTCTGAATCAATGTGTCTAACCATCTCAATGGTATGGATTTAAGTATTATTAAGGAAGACGATGAACATATTTTCACAATCTCTTTTCCGTTTTTATCTCTTTTTTATTTTTATTAATTTCAGAAACAAAATTCTGTAAATCAATTTTACTACCTACAGAATTTACGTTGAAACGATCATTAGAAGCAACATTTTTCAATGCAAAAAATGAAACCAATCGTTTGGATTTATGTTGCCGTTCGCTTCATAAATGTAAGCTGTGGAATAAAAGACAAACATATGAGATCTTTGAACGAAACCCGAATACAAATATATTTTGCTCAAAATACAAACGGAGAAAATCTTAGCGTAAAAACCAAATATCTTTGAAATCGGAATAAAAGTAAAATAACTCGACTTATTTTATTTTCACTCGCAATTTGTATACATTTGGTTTTTACGCTGAACGTTTTTATATTAGGTTTTTATGCGTATTTTTCAAATAACAATAATTGGTTTGAGTTTAACTCAATTGAGTGAATCATTGGTTCGCTTCCATAAAATATGAGTGCAAGTTGTGTGTGTGAATAGAATGTCCGTTGTAAATATTCATACATACAAGGAGGAGCGAGATAGCATTGGACAATGATTTGAGTGACAAAGATGACAAACTTTTACGTTCTGATCACACCACATGATATAGACCATTTAGTGGTGTTCGAGAATTGAGAAAAAAATGTTTTTTTCTTTCACTTTTTGTGCTCTATACCGAGTCTCCGAGAGTTTCATATAAACTCGCCTTGCAATAGCCAAATGTCGCCTAGTGATTCAATCACGATTGGTATTCGCTTATTATTCAATAGGCATCACATAGCAAGTTTATATGAAACTCTCGGAGACTCGGTATAGAGCACTCAAACAGTGAAAAAAGTCCAGATCGTGATTAAGATGATATGGAATGCGATTTTTTTCATTCTGATTGAACCAGGTGATACAGAAAATTGAGTAGTATTTGAGAATTGAGGAAAAAACATGGAAGATCGCTGAAATGACACTATCGTACGTCCATACATATTTAATATTTGCCATTTCAGCGGTCTTCCGTGTTTTTCATACAAGCCTCCCATGTACATAGATGGTAAAAAATTGCGAAAAATGAAAAAAATTATTAAATTTTTTTTCTTCAATTCTCAAATACTACTCAATTTTCTGTATCACCTGGTGAAATCAGAATGAAAAAAATCGCATTCCTTATCATCTAAATCACGATCTGGACTTTTTTCACTTTTGGAGTGCTCTATACCGAGTCTCCGAGAGTTTCATATAAACTTCCCATGTAACACCTATATTGAATAGTGACCGAATGCCAATCGTGATTTAGATGATAAGGAATGCGAGTTTTTTTATTCTGATTTCACCAGATGATACAGAAAATTGAGTAGTATTTGTAAATCGACTTCAAAGATATTTGGTTTTTACGCTAAGATTTTCTCCGTTTGTATTTTGAGCAAAATATATTTGTATTCGGGTTTCGTTCAAAGATCTCATACGTTTGTCTTTTATTCCGATGCTTACAAATGTGATGCGTTTAAATATATTGCACTAAATTACACTAAACAATCATATATTCGGCATTGTGAATGTGTAAATTCATTTCAAAAATGCTTGGAAAATTTAAACACTTCCGTATCAAATGAATTTGCACTAATTTACTCTATAAATACAACGAAATGCTGAACTTAAATCATTATTTAATCGATGTTTAAGATATGATTTGGATAAAAGTCAACCACAACAATTACAAACATTTGATGTGCCCTTCAATAGACATGCAATGTCTGCATTCAAGAGTAAGTTATCAACAAAAGCAAATCTCATGTTTTATGTGTTTTGTTCAAAATTGTTTATTTATTTAAGTACATTCAATGTGTACAAAACATATATTTTTTATACACTTTATTATATAACACTGATATTTTTTTTTATTTATGTATCGTCCAAAATTCAGTATAAATTGCTTATGAATATTTATTTGTTAATCAGTTTCACTTTGTTCTTAGTTATTCTCGTTACGACATTACTGTGAATAAAAATGAATTTTTTTCCAATAGTGTTAATATTTTTAGTGCATATATTGAAAAGTAGTGAAAGCGTTCCAGCGAACTTCGATGACGCTGTGTTGGAAGATGCAGATAAACAGTTACGACAAACTAGCTCAGAACCTTCAATGGGCTTGGATGACGCCGCGTTGGAAGATTCATATAAACAGTTACGTGCACTTGACCAAAAAACGCCGCAGCATTTTTCAAATGAAGTTCAACTTCAGGAGTTTATATTAACTACCGTAAAGAACGCGTTTTCCGTGAATTGCACCATATATAAAACTTTCGTCAACGGTGAGTGCATTAAATATAAAGTTATTGTTTTTTTTGTGTCTATAGAATAAAGCTACAGCGATATATCTTGATGCTATTGATAGAGTATGATATGAATATCGTGCTATTGGTACATTTCAACTTTGTGACAACAATTTTTATTCTTTTTAATTTTTAGCTCCAAATGTAGACATTCATTAGAGTTCAATTTAGGTACTTTGAGCTAAACTAAATTGGTCAACATTTGGAGCTAAAAATTAAAAAGAAAAAAATTGTTGTCACAAAATTGAAATGTACCAATAGCAGGATATTCATATGATACCATAAATAGCATCACGATATATCGCTAGCTTCATTGTATTTTTTCTAATTTTCTATTGTTCAATCTTTCAGAAATGGAGAAACCGATCGATAACAGCATGTCAGAGGAAAAAAAAGCGCAACTAAGAACATGGAACACATTAAAGGACAAACAGCCATTTAAGAACATATGGAGTGTCGCAAAGATGATAATAAATGCATCTTGCAACAACCAGCGGCTATTATTGAGTAAGTATTTTTTATTTATTTTCTTTTCTTTGATTTTTTTGTATTAATTAAAATATTTTTTTTTTTTTCATAGGTAATACCTATTAGGTATGAAACCAAAAACTGGAAATGCAGCATGCGCAAAATATATCTTCAGCGGTGGTACAGTTATCTTCAATTAACCTTAGATCAATTTTCTAACCGAGAATACCTTTGTAAAACAGAAAAAAATCAAAATAGAAACGATTTCATTTTAATACAAATGTTTTTTTTTAATATGATTTGCTTCAATGAAGATTTGATGAGACATTTTTTTAGGACTCTGGTGATCTATGTCGTAATTCGTTTAAATGGAGCCAAAGTAGTTGTTCGTTAGTATCGCATGCAATGTGATCATATTTAGGTGGAAATCGGTGGAAATTATTTGTGAAAGCTGGTACACAAAAATATTTTTTCACATATTGACTTATGGTTGGATATAATGATTCTGTTTCAAACCACCATTCCATTGGACAAAACTGCATCTCCAAACTGGCATCTTCTGTGTAGCTGCGAAATTCGATATCAAACCGATTCTTTGGCACTTTGGATTTTGTGATTTTTGGAATGTTTGAAAATAAGGAGGAAAGACCGACATTTTTCTCACTTTTTAGCTTCGAGAGTCTTTCTGTCTCCGATGACTGTGAATCGTTTGTTTGTAAAGTCTTTTTGAGTTCATCACGTATTTGATTTAAGTCATCGGTTGAGGTAAGTCCTTGAAAACGTGGGTCAAGGAATGAAGCCATTGTCAAAAACGGATTTTTAATTATGCTGCAATAAAATTTTAAATGAAAAAAAAATTATAATCATAATTTTCTCGCATCGTTTCTTGAATAATACGCACTGATCTTCAAAGATTTGATGAATTATTCGCTTCATATCTTTCTCCAATATGGTAATTTCAGTATCTAGAGACTCGGATTCCATTTCGACTTCTGTGTAGTACTGTACAATCAGTTGTTGTGCAACTGGTTTCATCACTGATGCATGATGAATTGTTCTTTCAAATGTCAGCACATCCATGTAATTCTAAAAATAGTTGAAAAAAATTATCGATTTTATTAGAGGAAAAAAAACTATATATAATAATACCTTCAATGGTCGTATACATTCAATAAAAGCTTGAATAATTTGCTTGTTTTCCGAATCGTTGTTTGACGAATTTATCAAAAATTGTGATAAATATTCGAATTTTTGCATCCAATTGTGGAACTTTTTCACATTTCCTAAAGAAAAGTCACAAAAATAATTGAAGCAGTGAAAAGAAGTCAAACTTAAATTAAATACATACCCAACAATAGTTCATCAACGGCATTTCGAACCGCTGAAAACTGCCCATAAATCGCTTCAAAAACCATATTCGTAACATACGAAAAAGTTGGAATGATTGGAATTTTCATGGTGTGAACTTTCTCGCAAATACTTTGTAAATCAAAATCGACAACAAATGCACTACATTTTTCTTGGTCATCTACAAATGTTTCAAAAAACTGCGTGCAATTTTTGGAAATGCAGAAAATTTGATTTTCAAGACTATTTTTGGTTTCAATATCTGACAAGTAATTTATCGAAATTTCTGTGAAACTGGAGCTCAGTTTGCAAAATGAAAGCGAGTAATTTTGATTTTTGAGTATCGATTCAATTCCACTTAATATGCATGAATGTTGTAAACCATAGTCCTTTTCTATGTACTCTGTGAACTGGATATAAAACGAATTATTTAAAAAAAAATCTTTGTTCGGTAGCGTAAATTTTGATGTAGTTACCTGTAATGAATTTGGAATATCAGTATCAAAGAATCCCATCAAATCTTTGAATCCAGATCCATCAACAATGCTTGGATGAATGAGATCTTTGATAAGGAATTTTTTAATTTGTTCTGTAATTTCTTCGTTCCGTGAGTCGCTTATTTTGTTTGCTATTATCTTCGGTGGAGATTTTGAAGGAATCTCTATTCCCTCGGTTGGACTTTCATAAATAACTTCATGAGATTCTTTTATTGTTAAAAACTCTTCGGTGAGATAATCATCTTTGGATTGATCCGTATTCAAAGTCGAATCCGTGCAATCGGTTTCAAGTGTTTCGGTAATAGTTTCATTTTCTTCGTCATTGATATGATTGTAATCAATTGTTTCTATGTACTGATTTTCAATATCATCATTATCTTGTGATTCAATCACCAAATTTTCAATCATATCAGATGACTCCATTATCAATTTTCTCGCCTTGACAAATGTCTTCTTAATTATGCCTGTTGGATGAATCTCTTCCTTTTGTGGACTTTCATCAACACCATTATCGGAATACCAATTGTTTTCATACTCTTCGGTTTTGGATCGTTTCGGAAGAGATGGGGATTCACTTTCTGAATTCAATCGAACTGGCATTTTAAAATCTTCGTATTTGTTGATTTTATGTTTGTTTGAATTTGTTTGAATTTCATCCAATATGTGTGGATGTTTGTTTCTAAGGTGTGTGCTAAGATTTGTGGTATTCTTGTTATACGCGAGCATTATTCGACAAATGCCGCATATGATACGATTTTTTGTTATAATTGTTTTGTCTCTGTCGGCAGGAAATCCAAAATGTTTCCAAAGAGGTGATCGCATCGACGAAGGCACGACGATATTACTAAACGGAATGATTTCTTTGGGATCTTTGTAAACCAATACCGGTTTTAATTCACTATCTTTTGAAAAATCCATTTCAGTTTATAATGATCGGATCAACGAACTTTCAAAACAATTTTTGAAATACAAAAATCTCGTTCGGTGTACGAGATTTACGAGTTTATATTTAGGTTTTCCTTTGACATTTTTTACTATATGTATACTACATGACATTTGCAAGTAAATGTCAAACATATTGGTGTTGCCAGACGTTTGTAAATTTGAAAAAAAAGTTGAATACTTTCATAACTAATTCAATTTCTATCAATTCCTTTATGAAATAAAATGAAATATCAATAATCTCGAAAAGACAAACGTTTGAAATTCGA
>NW_022198046.1:1970504-2000627 GCF_009176525.2 Contarinia nasturtii | reverse complement strand
AAAATGAAATATCAATAATCTCGAAAAGACAAACGTTTGAAATTCGAAAATATGCAAAATCATTACCTTTAAAGAATTATTCAGAGTTCATTGAAACATACAATAGATATTTGTTCCTAGAATTATTTCTTTATTCATTTTCATTCGATTTTTCAAACTACAGGAAATAATAAACTTAAATCTAAATGAAATCGTTCTGTCGTTTTACATCTGTTGGCTTTGGAAATTGGTTTAAAAATTACAGAAGTAATAGTTGGTATCGGATACTGAAATTTGGTGACTTTAAACATTCGTTTGCTGTATCTCAAGCAAATAAAATGTATCGATAATAAAACAGAAACAAAAAAAATGAAATTACCACATTCTCGATAAGTGTGGAATATCAATAAAACTAAAAACACTCATGACTCTTTTAGTCTTTTCTCGGCTTTCGCTTCCGTGCACCGTCTTTAGGAACTGGTTCATCATTTGTCTCCAACTTGATGAACCAACAAGTAAACGAATAAAAATTAAAATCAATCAGTTTAATGAAATTTTTTGATTAAATTACCTCATTTTCATCGTCTTCCTCTTCATTTTGAGATGTGGTAATTGGCTCCTCCAGATCCAATTTACTAGCTGGTCGCGAAATATTTTTGGTTTCTGATTCTTCAATTTCAAATTCTTCTTCGACTTCTTCGTCATCTGGTTGAATTTCATCAGTTTTTTTCGCCTTGACACCCTTCTCACGTGGTGGATCCTATTTTATCACAAATGATTGCACACGTAAGATGGAAATATTATAAAATACTTTGCAAACATGTTTGCCGTTTATGTTTGTGAATGTCTCTACTGAGAAAGCACTACTGTACCTTATTGAAGCATCGAAAGTAAATGAATAATGTGATTGGCAAACCACCAGCAAGAACAAATACAGCCCAAAGCCATGGCTTGTCATCGGTTATTTTCAATAGACGTTGCAACATGGTTTCCTACAATTTTAGAGCGAAGGGGGAATGAATGATGAAAGGCGAAGGATACAAAACGAGCGATATACTAAAAATTCTAAATACGTGAAGATCAAATGATTCTAATTTAATATGATCGAATATGATAATAAAAAACAAAGTCGAGATATTATTATATTGCATGAGGAAGATGGTATCTAGCGGCGAGCGTTTTAAGTTTAAATTTCCACTTAGTACCTCACGTGTTCTCTTCCACAAAAACCATACGTAAATTGAAATTGGTATCATACAATAAATACCATAGATAGTCCAAAATAATGGCTTATTTTCAATGGTAGGTAATTCTTTCCTCTCACTTATACTCTCACCCTACATGTCATTTCATTAAATAATGTCAGCAATTAATTTTATCAGCAACACCAATTTGTTCTTCATTGAAATTTTAAGTTTTTTTTTTCATATTGATCATATAACGATGGGTATTTTTGAGATTTCAATGGAAGTGCAACTAAATTTAAAACAGTCTTACCGATTGCAAATCCATTTGCTTCTGTTTTAAGTCAAATGTAACAGCGGCCCATTCATCAGCAACAACGATATCTGAGTAAAATTAAAATTGTGGTTAATTACTTTTTTTCAGTCAATTTGTTTGGCAATTAATTCATTTTACCATCAGTAATAAGAAGATTATCGAATAAAATGTTATTTGACATCGACCACAATTCGAGACCAACAGCTGACTATTGTTTTTTTTTTTTTTTTTTTTGGAAAAGTTTATATTGTAATGAAGAATTTATATTGAAATATTGAAAATTAGTGAGTGGCTTACAATTGGTGTCATTTTGAATGGATTGAAATCTTCGAAAAAATCTGGATTTGCTATACGTCTTGGAGCCCATTTTCCTTGATAAATTTGAAAATATAAAATGTTGAATATTTTTACAACTAATTCAATTTCTATCAATTCGTTTATGAATTTGAAATATCAATAATCTCGAAAAGACAAACGCTTGAAATTCGAAAATGTGCGAAATCAATACCTTGATAATTTGGATTGTCAATGAGTGGTGCCCGCCATTTGCCACGGTATTTTGGATTTGCAACCAATGGTGCTTTCCAAAGGCCACAACCGACTGCTTTTTCACAAATTGGATTTGGAATCAATGGGGCTGAGGTGACAGAAATCATATAAACATAATTTTAGATTGTTCAGATGTATTTTGTTTATCATGTAAATACTTATTTAAATATAGAAATAACAAATCAAGCAATGAATACCTTCCCATTCTCCGTCAATTTCTGAATCCCAGTCTTCCGGTTTCTTTGCTGTGGGATCATGTATCATAGTTTCCTCGTCATCAAGCCATCCAGTCGGCTTATTTGCAGTAACATCTGGTATTTGTGGTGGTTCTTGTTCATCCCAGTCTTCTGGTTTTGCTGCATGTGGATCTGGTATCTATTTCAATAGAATTGTATTTAATAAATGTATGTTTAACTGTTATTATTTTTTTTGTACTTTTTCACGTTCATCCCAGCTCTCTGGTTTAAAATCTTTTGGATCATCGATCTCCTTTGGTGGATTAACTGGCGGTGTGAAATCTGTTAGTAAAGAGCCTTCGTTTATAATTTTATGATCGACGGCAATCGAATACGTATTATCCGGGCGCACAATTAACTGATATAAATGCGGTTTTTTGTCGGTGAATACTTCTTCAATACGCTCTTTAGTCTTTTTTGCATGTTTCTCTTCGATAGATCCATTCAATGGATTTGTATGACGGAAGATAAAATGCAATTTATAGTCATTTCCACATTTATCAGGACCTATAATGTATGTGTTAAATAATTAGCATAATTTGTATATGATTGGAATTGATATAATTGTAATCAACAACGTATTAAATATAATATTTACCAAACATAATTGTATAAGGTGTTTTGTCATGAAACTGTAATAAAAAGTAAACAAAATACGTTTGTAATAGAAAAACAATTAAAATTCAATGAAATTACAGTTTTCAAGTCAGTAGTTTCTTTTCCGGATGATAAAAGTTTGATGTAAGATCCACCGCATTCTTGTCCATCCTAAAAAAATCAAAATAAATTGTAATATACAGTGTTTACATGTGATTGTAGACAGAACTGACTTGTAATTGAACTTCATATTGGACAATGAGAGGTTTGTCTGTGAAAACGAATGGCTTAATCAAACGAGAGGCAATAGCTGAATGACGTGCTTTCGATTTCAGAACTAATCCCAAATCATTTCTTAAAATTGGTTCTTCCGGCGCTTCAATTGACCATACTCCATCGTATTTATCACTGTCATCCTCTCCCTTCTTTGCCGTCGATTTTATCCATTTTTCATCGAAAGTCTGGACATCATCAAAGTGTTCAGCAAAATGAAATTTACCAGGTTGAATGGTCGGACTCTCATACTGAATGACTGATTCTAACGATTCATATGCAGGTTTTGGATTCTCCTATAATATATAAACAGTGGTATTTATATAGTACATTCATATAATCAGAGTATTGCTCAGCGCTGCTGCCATCCACAGCATATTAAAATATCTTGCTGAGAATGCGTCGTCCGTTGCATGCGAATGTACGTAGCAGTTTTTACATCACAGCGAACAAGAATGCATGCATTTTTCTTTTCACGATTATGTGACTCAAAACATTCAAACGATTGTATAGAGAACAATGCATGTATTTTTGTTTGCTGTGATGTAAAAACTGCTACGTACATTCGTATGCGATGGACGACGCATTCTCAGCAAGATATTTTAATATACTGTGGATGGCAGCAGCGCTGAGCAAAACTCTGCATATAATAAATGAGTTTTCTTTACAATTTTCTCAGATTCAATTGATAATCCGTCATCGTCATGATCATCGTTTGCCGAAATGGTGACTAGATAAGTTGATAATATTGCAATCAATAGCAGAGTGTCGAATCGCCAACGCTTCATTCTGTAAATCACAAAAATAATTCATCAATTTTCTGGAAGTTATGTCTTTAAACCACGTTACATTAGAAAAAAATTCAAGGCAAAAATTGAATTAGACCGAAATGAATAACTAATTCATTCCATGAATCCATTTTATAGTTACAGGTTAATATCAAAGCAAACAATATTTTTTCCATGTATTTGTGTGACAGAACATATCGTTAATGGCACCACATACAAACATAACATTTAGGAGGGTGACTGCACATGAACCAAAACTAAATTCAATTAATGGCAATTATCAACGAGTCATACATATGAAAAATGAGTTTCTACGCAAACATTTATTTTCATTTTTCACAGATTTAAATCTGAACAAAATTCTATAATGAAAACATATAGTATGATAAAATTTTATTTATTTTGAAAAAAAAAAGAAAAAAGAAAATTGTATTCAGAATTGAAACGTTATAATTGAATTTATCACTAATTTCATTCAATAGCTCACAATCCAATTAGATGGTTCAATTAATATTGATGGAGTAACCAATTTATGGACATTCTCGAAAATTTTCAAAATGCAATCAAGGGAGAATGATAAAAAACCCGATCTCCTTACTTCAAAAAGGATAAAAGTCAGGCAAATAACATGGAAATCAGATAAATTCCAAAAAAACACACACAAATTTTTTCTTTCTGAAATCGATTGTAATGTGCGCCAATGAATTTTTTCCGTTCCAGAACTTACTTTTATAGGAGGTTGAACTGAACGCCAATGCCAATATCTATTCTAGATATTTTTGACTAGTTATTTCAAATATATGATGATTATTTGATGAAAAGGTGTCTTCTGAATTGTTTATGGAATGTATGGATTCGGAATAAAAATAAGTTTTCACAATAACTTGATGGTAAAACAAATAGAACTGAGTTAAATGAATGAAATGACGAACAACTAGCGCGAGTGAGAAAGATAAAACAACTACAATGACATTTGGTTGAATACGTGAGTGTCGGCGATTGGATAGTAAAAATGTAGTATGTGCATAAAGAAACGCCGCATGATTCAAACGTCAGATGGGTGGTTGTTGTTGTTGCAGCTGCCGTGGTGAATTTGAAATGCACTGATTTTCAAATATTATGTTTTCTATTGAAAATTGTTTGTGTTGTTTAAAATGTTATTTTTTAAAAAACTATTTATTACATATTGAAATAAAAATTCGAAATGAAAAATAAAAATTTGTGTAAAATATTCATCATTCAAATAGGTGGTATTTCCAGTTGAAAAAGGTGAATTCACCACAGCCTTTGTAAACAATCGATCACAAGTGTCATAATGCGTACGCATACTGAAACAAGTAAACACACAAAGCAAGGCTGAGCACAGCAGTCATTAGCAGATGTCATTAGTATTGAATTGAAAAGGTCCAGTTTTGATACGCAAAACAACAACAAAGACATACAGTGCGAATCACAAAAAAAATATATAAATCAAATCGTAAATAAACAATCATGTTGTAAACATTGATAAAAATTTCCCATTTAAGTGCTGAAAATTTAAATACCTACACAAAACGACATTATCGGTCACCAAAACGTATTTTTACACATAAGAAAATTGTTTAATTTTTTCGAAAAAAGAAAATAATAAATTTTTTTTGTTATATGAACATGATTCATAAAACATTGCTATCGGACGGAATTAATGGAAAGATAATATTAATATTGGTGGTACTAACTTCAACAAAAAATACAGTGGACGCTTGTAAATGGACAAAATGCGAAACATAATTACACTCTATTTAAAAATATATCGTTATTGACCTTCGTTTCAAAAAAAAAAAAAATTGAAGAACACTCAAAGTTCCTAGTTGCTTAAAATTTTAATTTATATGCCAAAGTTCGAACGTGGCAAGTCCTGGTGTCAAAATTATTCTGTAAATGTGCCGAAATGTTGCGAAACTAATTTAACAAAAGGAACACAACGACAAAAAGTACCATATGCGTATATTTACGACACAATCGAATGTACGATATCAGTAAAACATATTCCACAATACAACGACACACATCACTCGAACTCAATTGAAATTGTGTACTTCAGCGATTTTGCATACATTTGAATTGATCTAGTATAGATCATTGAACAAAATCTTGTGGTTATCGCTTGAATAGGTGCATCTCTTGACACGAAACGTATGTGCTACTACGATTGTAATATAATATGTTTTTCGACTGATCCAATTGAATTGAGTTTCATTTTCAATTGGAAAGGTAAACATTAAATTGTTTTGAGGAGCTTAGGTTTGCGAATTTTTTTATATAAAATGTGTAAAAGCTTGTGTTCGTCGTGGCAACAATGGATTAAGGCAATTTTGATATTGCTATACACACTTTTTGTTATTATTGTCGTACCGTGGCTTATAGGTATGTTCATTGCATCATTGCATGAAATTCATTGGTTACGAATTAATCATTTTTCAACGATTTTTATTTTCAACAGTATATACGGTGAAGGATGGATTCACACGAAAAGATCAGCTGATTTTAGTAGGAGGACTATTTGTTTTGACATCAGTGCCCTTTTGTTTTTGGCATATCCTGCAGCATATGTTGCATTTCACCAAGCCAATTCTACAGAAGCCAATTATTCGAATTTTATGGATGGTTCCCATTTACTCCGGAAATGCAGTAAGTAAAAATAGAATTGAAAACCATTGAACAGTTCAAAATATCATTTATTTTCACATATCTTTGTGACCTGAATGCACTAGAGTAAAAAGAGAATATTATTTTGTCGCCGATCAAAGCAATCTGTATGAAACAAAAAATGGGTTTGCCTTAATCGATGAGGAATTAATCTACTATTTTTATTCTATAGAATTCAACTGTGCGTTGTATTTCATCATAGTTTATCAGTTGCGTATAATCAACTGCAGAAAAAAGCTTATTGCTTAATTTATTTGAACACAGTAGCATTACAGAAAACCTTCCAGTAGTGTGGAATTGCACGGTTTCACTTTTTTTTCATCAAAATAGAAAAATTCAAGTACTAACACTATTGGGAGGTTTCACTATATTATAATTCAATTTGTCATCGATCGTTTTTTTTGTATTACAGTTTCTCGGTTTGATTTTTCCTGAGTATTCGTTCTACATGAATAGTATGCGTGAATGCTATGAAGCCTATGTAATTTACAATTTCATGTCATATCTGCTGAATTTTTTGAATCTGGAAATGGATTTAGAGGCGACACTTGAGTTTAAACCACCTGTAAATCATGTGTTCCCATTGTGTTGCATGCAACCGTGGGCCATGGGTAGAGAAAAATTACCTTTCTATTATTTAATAATTGTTATTGATTAATTTCGATTATTTGTCGATTACTTATCGATTATTTCCAATTAATTCTTTTCTTTTGTGATTCTCCCCTTAGGTAGAGAGTTTGTGCACAATTGTAAACATGGTGTTTTACAATACGTCGTAATTCGACCTATTCTCACAATCATATCTGTGTAAGTCTGTCGCAAATTTTGTTATGCAAAATGATAAGACGTATTTCTATTATCTGTCATTGTGTTATTGTTTAATTATATCAATAGAATTTCCGAATGGAACGGAGTATATGGAGATGGTGTCTTCTCACAAGATGTTGCGTTCCCGTATGTAGTATTAATCAACAACATCAGCCAAATGTCAGCGATGTATTGCTTAGTATTATTTTATAAAGCTACTAAGGTAATTTTTACAGTCGTAATATCGATTAGTTCGTCAATTAACTAATTATCATATATTTATAGGACGAATTGAAACCTATGAAGCCATTGCCAAAATTCTTGTGCATCAAAGCGGTTGTATTCTTTACATTTGTGTAAGCATTCATTCTCTTGAATTGTTTTTTAGAAATGGTGTTTTGTTAACAAAGTTTACTCAATCTAATCTATTTGTTTTTTATTTACAGTCAAAGTGTTATCATCGATTTCTTGGTTTATTTTGGTTTTATAAAAGATATTTTCGGTGAAGACGGGAATAATGACTTCAATGGATTGTCCGTGAAGCTACAAGTAAGAAACTCTTCATGAATCTAGCCGTTAAAAATGTACTATGACTAATATCATCTTTTTTTCAGGACTTTCTTATCTGTATTGAAATGTTTATCGCTGCCATTGCTCACAAATTTTATTTCCCACACCAACCTTATCATATAAATATTCCAAATTTCGGCAATGATCGTACATGGTTCAACTCTTTGGCTCCCATGTGGGATTTTAATGATGTGAGAGAAGATTTGTCAGAGCATATTGGTGTTGTGGGCAGTTCGTTAAGTCGCAGATTCCGGGGTCGTACCTCATATTATATGGCAAGAGGAGCCGAAACCGATCGTCTGGTTATTAACAATGCAAATTTGGGGTCAACATCGTATCAAGGTGCATATAATATAAATAGTGCTTCAGATAGTGAAGGCTCAAGTCATAACAATCATTATGGAGCAATGAGTTCTAGCGACGATCGTTTGGCAATTGGTTCGAGTGACGATTTGGCAAAAGTTCATTTAAAACACCGAAACGAAGGAATTAGCATCAGGAATCAAAAAACAAAAGATTATTCACCACAATACGGTGTTCCAAAAGTATTAGGTAATTAATATAAATCATATAGACTGTGTTTATCAGAGTTCACAACTCCGACCGAGCTCAGACGCCGACCGACCGCCGACTCCGACCGAACCCAAGATGATCGGAGAACGGTCGGCGTCGGAATGATTTCGCCATCCGTGTTTTTTCCGAGTTCGCAATTTTTTGAAAAATTGGATTAAATAGTCTCGGCGTCCCTCGGCGTCGGAATCGAGAAATCGCCTCCGTTGCGAACACTGGTTTTTATTAGCACGTGTGTTTACAAAAATAAACATATTTTCAAATTTTTCAACTTTTCCGCTATTTTGTAATTTCTCCATAGGTAATTATTTTGTACAACAACCTCGAGTCACACAAAACGCAACACAATCATCAGCTTCATCATCACGATACGATCAAAACAATATCACCAGGAGTGAGTTGTCTGGTTTCGATTTATCAGCCTACGAAAAGGCAGCCAATACCAAAGCAGTAACAATGAAAAAATCTGATAGCAATGCAAGTGATTGGCTTAGCACACCGACTGATGATTTTCTGGGCATCGATGTCAAAGGCATTGAAAAAGATCACACACATTTTCGAAAAGATCCCAATATATAATGATGTCATTGTGATGTGATGTTTAAATAAAATTCTTACATTTCGTGACACATTGTAAACACCAAAAAGACAATCCGACACGCAAATATATGTATCTGAATCAGTGTGTCCATAACATATAGAAATAGCACTAAATAGTGTCGATATCTATACTATATCGGTCCACTATATATGGAAGATATTGTGGCACGGCACCGTATCGCACGATCGACGTGAGTGCGGATGGCAAACATGTTGACGCATACACACAGTTCTTTCTACTGCCGCACGGCAACTTGTGATTTTTGCCGTATACACTCACTTCGATCGTGCGATACGGTGCCGTGCGGCAATATCTTCCATATATAGCAGACAATATATTTAGCTGTCGTCATCTGGATATTACAGCTCATCTGGATATCGTCAGAAGTGAAAACAATAGAAGTGATTGTTATAGGTATATAAGCTTGTTATATACTGGTATTACTATAACAATCACTTCTATTGTTTTCACTTTGCATCATCTGCTGACGGCATCCAGATGAGCTGAAATATCCAGATGACGGCAGCTAAATATATTGTCTGCTATATAGTGGACCGATAAAGTATAGATATCGACACACTGATCTGAATGATTAATTATTTATTTCATCAAAAAATAGTTTCGATTTTGTTTATAGAAATAACATACCATATAAAATATTTTTTCAATTCTCCTTTTTTAAGGCATTTTTGTGATTTATTTTCAAAGAATAGTAAGTACATAATGTTAAGAAAATACCTTAATTATCATTTCAACATCTATTGAACGTTTGAATTAATTTGCTAAGAATATTCATTTAAGACCTATTTTATATTATTTTTCTATGGCCTTTTTTTAATAAAAAAAACTAGGTTTAAATTCACATCATATGTAGCGATATACATTTTCGTCATACTCTCAATAAAAAAAAAGAGAATCGATTGTACTTTGTTTGTCTTTTGTTTGATTGTTTGAGATAAATTGATATCCTAGAGGGTAGACACAAGATTTGTGACTGGAAAAGATTTGTTTATGAAAATATGAATAAAAAGATAAGATTGAAAAAAATTGTTCAAGATTGGTGAAGATCGGTAAAATTTGACATGATGACAATTAATTGAGAGGGATTAGATTAGCAAAGATTGGAAAAGATTGATGAAAATGGGCGAAATTTAATAGGATTCGTGGTACTCATGATAGTGTCTACCCTCCAGTTGATATCTGAATATCGTTGCAGCGGCAGCAAATGTTTATGATCATGAGTGATCATTGTTACAACCCCCGTTATCGTAATGTGCGATTGCCGTTCGAGCCATCTCCATAGATAGTTTTGTTGACAATATTCCATTCCGTTCAATTGAATTCCACATCGTGGCCATGAAAATGAAGAAGATAACTATGCCGCTGAATAGCATTTTGGCTAAAAGAAACACCATTCCCATGCCAAACGGTGGATAAATGTCAATTAAGAAAAATAGTGGAATGATCAAAAGTAATGCCATTACCTGCGAAATGAAAAAGGACAGAACAGTAATAATACACTTTTAGAGAAACGATAATGTTCTTGCCAACCAATTCAAAAACAACTTACAAAATATGTGTTTTTATCTGAGCGCAATCGTTTTAAAATTTGATCCAACACTTCAATGCCTTCACCTAGTGTATCAGCGTATTTTGATGCATTCGCTTCCGCATGCTTTGTTGAAGATGTCTTTTCTGACTCTGTTAATTTTGGCTTGCTTTCAATCAACATTTTCGCAAAAACTGCTTCATGGTCGGAATAGCTCATTTCTTGACCCGGTATCGTTGACGGTAGTGGGAGTTTATATTGAAGAACTTTCACCTGTGAATGAAAAACAGATTACCACGATGCATACTCCATAAAAAGGTTATAAAAAGTTACTTGATGACTGTATCCATTGCGATATAATATGTAATCGATCCGTTTTCCGTTCGGAGTCTTTTCTTTCAATTCAGGCGGTGTGTAAGAATTGTTTGCACACTCATTCGTGCAGCAATCACCATTTTCGGTTTTATTGAATGTTTCATGTAAACCGGATGCAGCAAGTAAAATTCGATATGCCAAATCGCCCGGTTCTGTATTTAAATCGCCTGCCAAAATTTGAACACATGTATCACATCGAGTTGATTGAATAAATTGAGCTGTATCGAATGCTTGAACGACCCTGTGTGCATTATAATCATCACTTTCACGATCATATTCTGCGTGGAGCTATAGAATTGATTTTTGATATTAATTCTCACACAATCAATCTTTTCAAATAAACGATAACACTTTACATGAGCAATATAAACATTGACACGATGTTCGCCAATTAGCAGTTTACATAGTCCGACACCTTTTCCACCAAACCAGTCACCTAGAATTTTTTGAAAACGTTTGAAAGATGAATGTGAAATAGTTATTGAATCCAAAAAATTAACTATTATTAATATAAACAATACCATGCTGAATGCGATGTACGTAACCGTTGACAGACCAAGCATGAAATAGTGTTGATATAATAGGATGTTTTGATAGAATACATAATCCTGATCCGAACACTCCACTTTAATATTTAAAAAAAAAAAAATATTTTTTTAAAATTTGTCAATCTTTGTCGTCGAAATATTAAACCTTTTTATATTATTAATTCATTTACCTGTAAAAATAGTGTGAAAATGGTAAATATTTTTCAGCAATTTTTCGAATCAATTGATAATCATTTTCCGTCCACACTTCTTGCAACGATATCACATCATAGTTATCATTAGCAGCGAAAAATTCACCGATCGCTTGCATGCGTACATCGCGATCTTTTGAAATGTATGGAATTCCCCTGCATAAAACAATACAGATTCATATAAAATACCCAACCTTGAGGCGTAATCATAAAAACAATGTGAGCCTTGCATATAATTGTTCACACATTTTTGGAATTGTACTTATTTACACTACAAAAATATTTATTTGCACTTCACAAAGTTTAATCTTCGATCGAATTACAAAATATCTTATCTGTATAATGTAAATTTTTATATCTTAATAAAGAATTATGGAAAACATTTGATTCAATCGATATGGTTACATAAATAATAAAATAAAAAAATAACATACCATACGTTTAATGTTAAAATACTTAATTCAAGTTGCATATTTATCAAATTCAGATATTTTTCGTTTAGTAGTTTTTAAATGCTTAGCAACACGACAGATTTTGATGTTTTGAATATCGAGACAAAATTCATTGTTGACAAAGAAACGACATTGACAGCCTGAAATCTCAAACAATGAAAACAATTACTTTCAGGTAATACTTTTTCTCCGAAATTTTTTCCTAAAATTTAAACAATTGTCTGTGCAAAATTATTATGAATATTTTTGTTAAGCTTGAAAGGAGCAGAAAGGAGAATCGATCTAAAAATGTATATCTTTACGAAAAAACCAGAACGTTTGTTAACATTTAAATAAAATAAAAATGTACATTTAATTTTATCATCTGGTAACACCAGGTTTTGCTATGAGAAAATCTGAATTGGAATTTATGAATAAAAAAAGTAAAATAAAAATGAAAAAAAAAAAAAAATACTGAATTAAGAATTTTTTTCGTTATGTGAAGAATGAATTGTAGATGCTCTCGTAAATCTCGAATTTGAATAACAACAAATTAAACAACAAACGAAATAATCTAGCCAGTATTACCATATGCCATTTCATTGTGACCATTCAACGATTGTAACGCCATCAAAACTGACATATCTACGCACGAATACAAATTGGAACGAAAAAAAATTATGATGGAATAAAACGAATGGAAGTCATTCTTAATATTCAATATGGCCGTCAGAGTTATTTTGTGTTTTGTTGAAAGATTGTAGCTGGACTGAATAATCATCGTCGCACTTCGATATACAGAAGAAGTACATAGTGATAATCGCTTCAAATTTATACTAAAAAAAAAGAGAAAATAAATAAATAAAAAGGACGATATTCATGAAGATTTTTCTTAGAAAGTATAAATAAATTTTGTGATTTCTGATAAGCGAAATTGTGACGCCTGGAAAATTTATAGCCCAGTTTTCAAATTCAATTTTAAAATGTGAGTGAAAAGTAATGAGAAACCTTAACTAGTCGAATAATCATATTTTATATTGCTAGTAAATTGGAATTTAATTTTTGCCAAAGATAAACATTGTTGGTGTAAATTATTATTCTTTATCAATTATTCTTGGAATAAAAAAAGACGATCCAAAAAATTTGATGTCTGATAATAATAAACTTTTACATCTCATCAAAGTCATCTAACAGCGCAAATGCGATTTGATTACAGCTTCGATGGTTTTTTTTTACATGTATGTGCGATATGTGATCCCAAATAATTGTTCTATGAACATTGCATCAACTTTTTTCATTCTTCATGGATTGCATTTGGAATAAGTGTGGAAATATTTTTCAAGAAACTGAATTCATCAAAATGTATTGCAATTGAATTGAACCTTTAATTGAATAAAATATTGAGAACAAAGAATTGCAACAACAACAATAACAGAAAGTGACAGAGCGATGGGATACACATCATCCATATACACTTTCATATATGCATATATACAAATACAGAAATAAAAAAAAAACTCGAATAGATTTACTAACACTAACCAGTGCAATTTGTTGTTATTACGGACAAACAAGGCGAAACAAAAAACAAAATGAAAAGTCAAGTGTCGATAAATTTATTTCCAAAAGTACTTTTGTGCATTTCCATCATGAATTTCAGTTTATAAACCGAAAATATTTTTTTTCTTTGAAATTGTTGACTGCTCGAAATGTTATTGTTGCAAAAAAAAGAAGGTTGCTTTTATACGCATCTTGCATACAGCGGAAGTAAATTTATGTAGTCGTTTTGATTATGCCGTATATGACTTATGAAATGTTGCATGTTTGTATGTAATATGTGTGCATGAAAATTATAAAATCAAATTATGAAATGAAAAGTACTTTTCAATTTAATCAGTCGTTGACAATGAATAATTGGCTTTGTGCATAATTAGTCTCTGAATCTGCTGATGTTAGCATTAAAAGAGATTGATTGCCAACGTTTTGGTAATTTACCAGTCAAATAAGTCATGTTCGCAACATAATTTGCACGCAGTCAACGTAATAACTTTATAATTATAAAGGATAAATGTGCATCATAATTTGCTTTTGCAACATTAGAAAAAGAAACTAAGGCGTGTTAAATTTGAACTCTATCTCACACGCAACACATTCAAATAAATGACATTCAAATGAATCGTTTATTCTTTGTGTCAAGTTGACACATCTATCGGCAATTACAACGATGAGCGAATACAATATAGAAAATACATACACACATTGTATGCATGCACACATTCATAAGCATATAAGATACTTTCCTATTGGATACACCCATACCAAAAGCAAAATAAAGAAAACAAGAAAAAAATAAACCCACAGTCAATTCAAATACATTCTCTCATTCTTATTGTTCAAATACAATATGAACTTATTTCTCATTTGTTTCGATTGTATTTGTTGGATATATGTGCGATATATTGTTGTTGATTCTGATTATATTAAGTTGTTTGCTTGCTGTACACGAACAACACATTCGTTGTTATACGATTCTGATATACAATTTGTGTTATGCGTCATCTCTTTTTGATACGAGAAATTATCAAATATAAATCTGAAAAATTATTTTAATGGTAACAAAAAACAATTCCAAGAATTCTTAATCAATACAATATTTAGAAGAAAATCCGATCGGTGAAATAAGTGGCTAAAATGGTTTATGGTTTTAAATAGTTAATTATCTCTGGAATTTATTATAATATTGTGAATTTTATTTTTCGGCCATAAGGCCATGTTGCTAATTAAAAAATCATTTCTTGATTTTCCAAAATGGATTGGTAGTAATTCAAGTGCAAGTTTAAATGTAAATGGTCAAGTCATTTTGATTTGGGAAATTTCAAGCAATTCAGCTCGATTAGCGATGCGCTTCATGAAACTTGCATACACACAAAGTGAGTTGATTTACGGTTTTAAATGCATAGCGCACAAACGACACATATATTATAACTGTTAATTATTTTTTTAAACAATCCTGGTAATTTTTATAAGCCGTTCTCCAGGTGTGGACATTACTTTGTACTGTATTGCATTTGAAGTTCTCTTATTTAAATCAATTATTATTCAGAGTGTTTATTACGTTTGATGTATAAGAAGATCATAAAAGTAGCACTGCACACCCATCATTAAAGCACTGTAAACAAAAAAAAATAATACACATAAGTATGTGCATACAAACGGCTGTGTGATCAAATAAGAAAACGTACCAAGAAGCCGTATTGCTGTTAAATAGAATTGACGACAGCATCTACTAAGTATTAGTGCAGAGCACGTCAAACTACAAAATCACGTGTTTTCCTAACTTCGACCAAAGCCTGTTTGCAAATATGAATTATGTATTTTTTCTTATCCGAAAGTTAGTAAATGCATTAACATTTTGAAGCAAAACGAAAAACACTTTATATTTGTATAGTTGATAATAAAGTTGGTTAATGTATGCAAATCAACATGTAACTGTTATAACAGTTATTATCATACTTCATATCTTTGTTTGAGCCAATTTGATTTTTTCACATGTTAATTGATGTCTAAATGATCCATCGGAATGAAAAGATAATAATGTGCCAACGAAAACGCCCATTGCCGACACAATAATATGACACTTTTGATAAAATGTATTTTATGCGCTTACAGAATAAAAAATGTTTCGTACATTTATATGAAGATTTTGAGAGCATCTTTCACTCGTTTCTATTGATGAATTCTTTAAAAAAAATTAATTAGCTTGACCGTTAACCTTTTATCCACCGTAGATAATTCTCAATTTTTTAAAGAGTGCGCTTGCGAACGCTTCATAATAAAAAAAAAAAACACCGAAGATATTGAAAATAAATTTCGAAAAATGGCATCGACTCCACGAGGAAATGCTGCGCAACGACCAAATGGATCGGCACAAGGAAAGATCTGTCAGTTTAAATTGGTTCTTTTGGGTGAATCAGCTGTAGGAAAATCATCATTGGTACTGCGATTCGTCAAGGGTCAATTCCATGAGTTCCAAGAAAGTACAATAGGAGCAGCATTCTTGACTCAAACTGTTTGTATGGAAGACACAGCCGTCAAATTCGAAAGTAAGTCATATCAAATGATGGTTATTTTGTTGATTTTTATTCGAAATTTAATCATTTATATGTCATTCTTTGTTCACAGTATGGGATACGGCTGGTCAAGAAAGGTGGGAAACAAAAACAGTCATGCATTTATAAAAATTACATTTTACTTATAAAATGTTTTTTTTTATTTTATTTACATAGATATCACAGCTTAGCTCCGATGTATTATCGAGGAGCTCAGGCAGCTATCGTTGTCTATGATATTCAAAATCAGGATAGTTTTCAACGTGCTAAGACTTGGGTGAAAGAACTTCAACGACAGGTAAGGATCTGTAAATGCGATGAATCATTCAAATCTTTCCTTTCAAAACATTGACTAATTTAATTATTTTCGTTTACATTCTATGTTTATCATCTTTTAATAACAAATTTTTATACAAATGCAATTTGTTTGCGGAATATTTAAAAGGCTTCACCAAACATCGTGATTGCTTTGGCCGGTAATAAAGCTGATTTGACAAACAGCCGCGTTGTAGAGTTTGAAGAAGCTAAACAATATGCTGAAGAAAATGGATTACTATTTATGGAAACATCAGCCAAAACTGCAATGAATGTTAACGATATTTTTTTGGCAATCGGTAAGTCGATCAAAACAAAAAAACACTGATTTTTCAGAAGTAAAAAAAGTTGATTCTCGATGATGAATTGTTCGTTTTAGCTAAAAAATTGCCAAAGAATGAGGGTGCCGGAAGTCAAGGAAACGGCCAAGGTAGAAGGCTAAATGAAAATGAACAAAACCGACAACCAAACTCCTCAATAAATTGTTGTAAGTGATGTTATGGTAAAGGTATGTATTATTTTCAAAAATTCACTCATCCTCTAGAATGTGCTCTAAATATATGGAATTGAGTCATTATATATCGATTTTATTTTATCTTCCACAGATTTCACTGGCGATAGCTTGTTGATTATACATAAAATATATTAAATGTAATTGATTTACACAGAACAAGTGGGCTGGACAAAAAAAATAAACAGCGAAAATTTATAAATATTCATATATTTTAATTATTCTTTCCATTTAATTTAATGTTTATTTTATTAGTATTTTCTGTATTAAACAAAATAAGAAGAAGAAAAAAAAAATTGCCACAAATCAGATTAAAAAGAAAAAGAAATAGAAGAATGAAAGTGAAAAGTAAAAAAAATCATGGTGTACGATATCTTGTAAATCAGCCGTTGAAATGAATTGCAAATATACAAACACGTTGTTCATATAATTTGATAATCACATAAATCAAAATAATGATTTTGACCAAAACAATACATACTAAGCAAACCATCTATCGCATGATAAAAACAATATATTCAAAAAAGAAGAAACCGTTTGAATAAGTTAATGAGATCCATAAAAAATTGATGGCTTATTTGTGCACTTCTGTCATGCATATTGGTGTGAGTGAGGTATTATTTTATAAGTGTTTGAAATTAGCTAAAATCCTCTTTCGTTATTACATCCGTCGATAAAATGAAACTCAATGCAAATGCGATTTAAAAACAAAATAAAATAAGTGTTCTTGTCCGCAGTGTCATCTTTTGCAACACGTGAAACATATTCCTTTGTACTCCTGAGCTATTTTTCCCGATTGATAGTAATGTTTCTATCGAATTCTCTACTTAAATGTTTGTCTTTTCATCGCAATAATATAAATCAAATGAAAAGTCGTAAGTGGCTGAACACTTTTTGTAGCTGCGCTCAATAATCGGTTAAATAATTAAACATTTGGAATAACTATAGCAATTAATGTTCATTTAAAAAAAAATCAAAAGACGTCACTTAATTGGGCATTTTTCGTAAAAATCAAAGATCCAGAAATTGACCGTGAATTACCATATAACGGGCAGTTACAAATAACGCGCGAAAGAGTGAATGTTTTAGTTGGCTTTATACATTCAAAATTTAATTTCTGTTCGAGAATATTCACATGCATTTTTTTGCATTCTAATTCTATTTCAAAGAATTCAAATAATTTTTCCTTAAATTTATTCTAAACGTGATTGCTTCGTTTAAGTTTCTTCTTGTTGAACTTTCAAAATTACACATTATTATTTCACAAAATGAAAGCAAATTTAATTAGAATTAATAATTTTAATCGATATACACACATATATCTATATATATATGAAGAAAAAAAAAAGAATTTTTTACGATACTTTATGAGAAAACAAACAGATTTGATCAGTTAGTTTCCTATTGATAAAACGAAAATCAGAATGGAAAAAAAATGAGGGCATACTATTGAGCGATGAGATGTAAATTAAACTCATCACCTAATTAAATAAAAAATAAAACGATTAAAAAGACAGCATATTTTTCATTTTTCTCATGTTTTTTCCTTGGTTTGTTTTTTCAGTGCATTTGAAATTTTATCATATGAAACACCTGGTAAGTTTTTCTACGTAAAGTGAACTATGCGCAATGAACGGTCGACTCTAGTTGGTCAACTCAAACAGCTGTCACACATTCAGTTTATCCCTCACACATGATGGAGTGGGGTTTGTGAGTTCCGCTTGACATACTTCACAATGTTTGCTCCGTTCTACAAGCACATAGAGACTGATAGTGTGTGCTATTAAACTATTGCTTACATTTTTCTGGAGACAATTTTGTATTTTTTTCATTTTTTTTTAATATTAGTGTTGTATTATGTCTGACAAGTTCAAATTCAAGGTAATTGAAATCATTAAATAATTTAACATTATATTCACGTTAATCATCAGTCAAAGGTATTTAACCTTTTTGATCGATTTTTGAAATAAATAGTTTTTCATTTGTTTCATCAAAAGTACTTGGATCCAGATTTCATAACATGTTTACAGGGAAATGTAAGAAAGAAAATGTCGTGCAACTTGAGTGAAAAAAATTTAACGGTAAACAGAGAGAAACCAAAAGACCAACCAGAAATACAAAATCAATTGGATGACATAAATAAATCGTTCAGTTCAAAAACAAAAGTAAATAGTGCCAGTTCTGATGCAAAGTTGCAACGACAACGATTCACATACAGTGAAGAGCCGAAAGAAAGTTTCAAAGTCAGAGAGTTGTGTCCAACGAAAAAACCTCCTATTCGTATACACCAAGAATTTAGTGATATGGAAACAATTCTCTCGAAAATCACGTCATTACAGCGATTGATTTGTTCACTTCTTGATTTGTTAATGTAAATAACATTATTATTTTCACTTGGAGCATTGTTAACACAATTTCTGAATCAAACATTTTAGGTCAAACTTTTTACAAGAGAAACTATATGAAACGCCAGCTGAAATGGAAAAATGTCGTAAAAGGTCTGAAGACTTTTTCAAAATGTTTACACGAAATCACGCGTATCCCATTGAACTTCTGGTTAGTATAACATGGATAACATGGAAGTGCAAATACACGTGCAATATAACAATACTTTTTTAGATGGACGAAATTCTGTTGAATAAAAACTTTTCTCCGGTGGTATTTGCCACCAAAGTTCTTTCTTTGTACAATTTTTTGCAAGCTGCATTGTCATCTTATGTGTATAGCATGAAACATCTCTTGAATATTGATGTGCCATCAAAAATTATGGATCTTTTGAACTTTGTTCGAATAACAATTAAAATGTGTAGCAAAAGGATGTTATTTGATGAAGAGGATAATATTGCAGAAGTAAGATTGTCCCCAAATATACTATCTAATATGCTTTTAAATGTCATAAATGTATTTTATTTTCATTATAGCTTCTTCTGATCAAAGTGAACGAGGTACTTTCGAATTTGGGAGCTATTAGATGTTCATTGAAAGAACAGGAAAAATCTTCGGTCAAGAATTCCAAAAAACAAACACGTCATTTGAAGACTACCCGTCGTCTTCCCATTCAACCAAGACAGAAAAATAAAATTAAAACTGTAAGTTGTTTTTCAAACTCCAATATTGCTTGTTTATGACATGAAATCTTGTATAACTTTGTATTATTATTGATACGATAAGAGAAAAAAAACGTCAGAACATAACGTAAATAGAATTTTTTTTATTGGTAATTTATTGTGATAAATAAGAAGCGAATTAAATTCAGAGAGAAAAGAAATTAACATTCAATAAAGCGTTTGGTATTGTAATTCTGTTTAAATGCAGCTATTGCAAACTGGCATATTGTTTTCCACTGCAAAGGTGTCCCCTTCAACTGGCTTTTTGCACCGCTGTATGAATAGAAATAAAATTAGTTTAGTTTGTATTTTCAATTGGTTTGCAATATGAAAATTAATGCGCAAATCAAAACATGCTTTTTTTTTTTAAATTAAAAACAGATTCCCGTGTGGAAAAAGAGTGACTGACTGACTGGTTAGCTGAAATCGACTGAAATTGAACTTGGTTAACTGAAGTCGTCTACCCAGTCGCCTTTAGTCGTCTATGTATGTCATTTTAAACAGATGACTGATTTGGGACGTTTTTGTCTATATAGTCAACTGCGATTGAAGTTGAATTAAGTTGTATTTTTCTCTACTAATATTGACTGAAAAATCAGCCAAATCAACTTAAAACAACTTCAATCTCAGTTGGCTTTAGCCAAAAACGTCCCAAATTAGTCAGTTAACTCAGTCAGTAAGTAATTTTCCACAAGGGTTTCAATTGGTTAATTTATTTTATATGCTACGTGTTTTTGGAACATCATGCCTAAGTACGATCATATGAATTAACAAAATATAAAAAAATGAAATTCAAATGATTGACATGATATTCCTGCCTTCACAAAAAATGGTTCCAGTTCAAAACACAAGCAACAATCATTATAGAATGAGAGAATGGATTGTCTTCTTATTAATCTCATTGTTAGTTCAAGGTCAAAAGTAAACTCATTCGAACAAAAATACATTATAAAAAAACAAGATACAAATCATTGCGTTGTAAAAGAGGCGACTAAAAATAAGTAAAACCATTACATTCCTGATAGTTTTAGACACTGTTTTTCTGTGACGCATAGAATACCATACATTCTATCATAAAAAAAGATATTCCGATTTTGGAGTTTTGCAGTTGCCTTGTTGAAAATATTTGTATTTCGCCTTCTATTAGTGTATAGCAAAACAACTATGACTGTTTATCGAATTACTATGTATGGCATAGAAAGTTTCATATACATGTATCATCTGCTAGGCAATACTTCTATCTGCTATCGCAGCACTGGGAAGTATTTGAACTAATGCCGAATTGATGAGTCGTAGTAGAGTTTAGCAAAAACAATATATATGCAAAAGTAAGAATAATGCTTTAAAATCTCATGATCTTTGATAAAAACATTTGGCATATGTTCAAAAAATATCTTTTTTCCCGGAAATGCTTCCTGTTGATCTCACTCAATGAGCCGTTATTTGAATTCTATTGTATAGAAGTTATGATTGTTTGATATCAAAATTATAAAAAAAATATCAGAATTAAATTTTTTCATAATATTTTTGAGAAAATTTCTTTCTAAAAGTTTCATCAAAATCGGAAAAAAGTAATGCGTCTCAAGTCCATTTTTGGATAAAAATCGATTAATATCACAGTTGATTCGACCTTAAGCACGTTCGTTAAATGCCATATGTAAGCATAACTCATGAGTTTGTGGCCGATAGTTATGTCTCCCCAGGCTACTATGAACAATTGTTCTAGCAAATGGTTGGGTGATCATTGCGGATATTTTCAATTTGTTCAAAGAATAATTTAGCGGTTCAAGTATTAGATGAGTAAATAAAGCGTGAAATTACGTTGCACACAAAGCAATCCTGATGCCAGTTAGAATTCAATGCAATAATCGTTTTCTCGGTTATAGGCTCTTCGCAACCCTTACATTTGGCGGCAAATAGCTTCTCGAAGTCGGCTTTACAGAAAGGCTTTCCGTCCTAAACAAAAGTGTCGTTCGGTAAAAAAAAAAATTGACAACGATAATCTTTTTTAAGTATACTTTTAGCTCCTCGTTAATAGAGTTTTATAAACTTACCCGTTCAAAGAATGGCACGGCGGCCATTGGCTTTTTACATGGTCCAGCGCAAACGAAATGGTCTTCGTGCCAAGTCTTTCCCATTGCTTTCACTACTTTCTGTTGTTTAAAAATATCAAAAGTAGAAAATCATATTCAGACATTATATCGATACATTTTCAGTAAGTTGATTCAGCTCAGGAAGCTGAAGTCAGGCGCTGAAATGGAGGGAAATTTCTATTGTTTTCACTCCATTTCAAAGTTTGAATGATATTTTTGAGCAAATAATCGAAGTTAAGCAAAATGAAATCCCAATAGATGACAGCAAATCGCTTCAATATGTATTTGTGAATATTCGGACCGAACAGCAAAGACTCAAACACTGTGTTCTGCGATACATACATTTGATGGGAACATTGCTGTCAACCATTGTTAAAAAAATCTATTTTTCAAATGTGGTCATTATCAAACTTTTGTTTACAATAATCGATAAAATTATAGATGAGACGTGTTGCTCACAGCATTCTTTTAAAGATAATATGGTATCTATGAAATAGACTTGAATATTCCCAAATGACATAAAATGTTTGCGCATAATATAAAAGAAATCACTGATCGTTGTTATAAATAAATCATTTCAAGTGGTGACACCGATTGGTACTATAAAACAAATAAAATATAATCAAATTCAGTGTGATGTCAACAAATTCTGTTATTGTGAATCATTCTCGCCAATCAATACAGTAGAAACATTTTTATACTATTTTCGGTTTTATGCTTGAGAAGCATGGAAATAACCAAAAAAAGTTATGTGTGGTATATCTGCCAGATGATTTAATTCAACAAAAATTTTATGTCAACTGATTCAGATTCTGTAAGCATCCGAGACAAACATTTGTTGAATTTTAGGTATTTTCACGTATTTTATGAATATAAATTGAATAAACGAATTTAGGCAATTTTATGCGATAATGATTATGATGATGACAACATTGATAAATTCAACTGTAAAAAATACTCCAGAGAAACAAAAATAGTATACTTACGCCCACGATAGCCTTGTGGCATTTATGGCACTGCTCTGAGTATTTCTTTGCGAAACAATCACTGCCAATTAATTAAAAATCAAGAAAAATTTGTTTAAATGAACCTTTTCATTATCGCAAAAAATATTTAAATGTTAAAAAAAGATTGAAACCTGCACACTGAAAATCAAGAAGAAATGTTTAAAATTAATTCTTTCGTTGTCGTACGAAATTTCAACTGAAAAAAAGATCCATACCTGGATTTCCATCACGTTCGTTAAATGTAACTGCCGTAATTGGTTTTTCGCAAACCAAACATACGAAATGTTCTGGATGCCAGCTCTTTCCCAATGCAGTAAGGGTCTTTTGAAATACAGAAAAACAAAACAAAAATTTAAACATAAAAGATGGGAGAAATGTTTGTTATTGTATAAAACTTAGAGACAAAAAAACAAAACACAAAATATTGTCCTTCTAAACATTTTATGAGATCAATTATTAGAGAAATGTTCAGCCAAATCGAATGAAAACAGAAAGTGTGGAAAATTCGAAATGAAAACAGATTTCAATACACCCACACGTTCGTGGGTTTTTATGCTATTGCAAGATGAATCTAATTATAAATCTCTGCTTTTCATCTGACGAAATGAGACAAAAGAGTATACAGAGGAGAAAATTTTGGCACGGATTTCCATCTGATATTATATATTGTTCACAATTAGTTATGGTTCTTTCATTCGGAGCGTTTTACTATGACATTTCTGACTGATCAGCAGTAAAATCCACTTGTGACTATAATTCATCTAACGTTCTCAGAATATCATATTGAATGTAAAATTGTTAAAATTAATACATTGTCGTGGATTTTTGAAGAAGATCTTTTAAATTTCGAGTATAAGTATAATATTATATACTTCTTTTTCAAACTTTTCATAAATACAAAATCCCAACATACCTTTCCTTTGATTTCTCCCTTGCATTTTCCGCACACTGTGGGCTCAGACTGAAAAATAAAAAAAAAGAGATTTGGGTGATTTGATTTAAAAGAAAATTACTACTTTTTTTCATTTCATTAAAAGAATTTAAAAAAATATATATTTCTATTACGCACAATTGAAGTACGTTGAATTTATTTTGTATAAGTTCAAAACTGTGTTTCAAGTAATCCTTTAAAAGGTGCAATCAATACACAAAATGTTATTAAAGAAAAATGTAAACCCGAAATTAAACTGTCGCATTAGTACGTTGAGGTGAACACCAAAAGTTAATTGGATTTGTCAAACAAAGTCAATAATCCCAGGAAATACATTTTTTTTTCCTGAACAATGAAGTGCAAACAGTCGATAAATCGACGTAATAATCAGAATATCGTTGGTGAAGCTATTTTGACAAGACTTAAAGTCAATTATTATCATGCGCCAATAATATCAAAATAATATTTTGAATTCTGTTAACGAAATGATGTCATTTTAAGCAAACGAGAAAAATTAACATAAATTAAGTCAATTGACTAAATTCATTTAAAATAATCGTAAAAAATGTCTTGAAAAGAAGCTATGAATGTCGTTTATACATTTTGATGAACGTTTCACGCCACAAAGGGAAAGTTGTTCCTCAAAATAATTAAGTAATTCATTTGATGACAAAATCAATTGAATTATGGATGTAAAAATTAGCGTAAAAATTTGCCTAATGACCATGATCCTTATTTCACACATTCCGATTATTTTAATGGAAATGTTGCACTATTTCGACGCATTTTTCTTTGCTGCCAAATGAAATTCAGTTGTATTTGTAATTGAGAAGATTTGTCGATTGAATTTAATTAATTCAAACTCGTTTGGTAGACTTTTCCGCGTCAAATTAATTTCATGATTCTATTGGATTTGTGCATTCCAATATATGGTCAAGTGGCTTTTTTCTTCAAATGATATTGACGTTGTATCGCTTGAATGCAATTTACTTGAAATCTGAATTTCTAATTTACTGATTTTCTCCTTTATTTTCGTCACTAAATAAACATTTTTACATCAACATTGCATTAAATGAGATAAGGTTTTTGCAAAGTGCTTGATACTGATGATCACTCGACAAAAAAATATATATATTGCATAAAAAATAAACTATCGCAAATCTATTCTGATTCACTCACCATTTTAGATAATCGTTATTTTACGCAAACAAAAAGTTATTTTGAACAATAATAAATCACTGAGTGTTTAGCAGAGAACACAACACGTTTCGTTGGAGAACAAAATTCAACTGAATGCTCCCCGACTCTGTTGACGAATTTGAAAGAAGATTGAATGAGTAAGCTATGATTATTATTATTATTACTATTTTTTACACTGTGGAAGCGTATTGTCATTCCATTCACACTAAGATAGCACTTTGATCTGCGCAACTCCATCGGATATATATACAAACGTATAAATGTATCATATACATATATATTCATAATTTATTGGTGCAAAACCAAACACAGTAAAACGTGATCAAATCATATGAAGAGGTTCGCTAACCTTACTCAAATTTGTTTGTAAACATAACTTACCACAGACACCCGGTTTGTTGTGTCTTTACTGTATACTGATATAAAAATAAATGAATCAAAACGTTGACTGTACTGTAGAAATTCATATCGCTATCGATATATTAAAAACAAATAATAAAAAAAAAACATCTTTAAATAATTTAATAGTTATTTTTAAATGTCTCATTTATTTTATGTATTACATAAAAGAAATTATGCATCCCCCATTACAGAATGATACACTTTTTTCACTTTAAAAGTAACACCCTCCAACGAAAAATAAGTGAACATAACAAAAACCATTGTTGTCTAAAATATAAGCCAGCTTCAATAAAGATGCAAAAAAGAAAACAATTTCAGTCAATACTTTACAAAAATAAACATTTAATAAACACAATAATTATCAAAATACTTGTGTTGTGGACAAATAATAATAAAGTATGTTTCTTTTCTGTTTTGATAAAGGTATCGCATAGCAAAAACATTCAAATCGCATTGGATAGAGGAGATCAACAAAGTCAACCACAATCCACACACAATACGCTATCACGTAGCTATGACATAATTTCGAGTGCTACAAAATATAAGACACCGCTTAAAGACAAATTAATGAAAGCAAAGTGTGAATTCAATGACAAAAAGAAATTTGGCGGCACCAACGAAACAACTGTCTCTTCTTATCGTTTTCTTCCGAATAAACACACTTCTGTTGATGATTTCACAAGTGGCGAAAATAGAAAAGACTCCGGATTTATGTAGGTTCTAAAAATTCCGCGGACGAATGGAAACAAATATTTTTTTTTTTCTTTCGATTTTCATGATGGGTTATTTTTAGCATTTCTTTCATTTATAATAATAATCACGATGTAGACAGTACTAAATCGTTGAAATATTCTTTATGCGAGACAACGATTTTTCGCTATTTGAAATTTGGTATTGGGAAAGCAAGATTGGCTTCAAATCCCAAAAGCCATAACATGAGCTGTTCAATTCTGGTTTGTAATATTTCAAGTTTTTAATCGGACATAGAGCAGTTCATGAAACGATGATATGATTTAACTGCTTTAATAAAAATTTGTGTGGGTAAATTACAAATTTTTATTGTTATGACAACGTTCTTAAAACTTCACGTGCCTATACCATAATACTTTGGTTTACCTTTCTTTATTCAACCATGTTTACGTTAAAAAATCTTAAAAATACAAGAGTTTTTTTCTTTCGATTAATTAACATCTCGAAAAGTGGGGAAAAAATGTAATTTCGATTTGCGTGCTTTTAATGAAATAATTGACTTTTAATGGTAACAAAAGTCTACATCAAATTGGTTTTGAAAACGAAAGTTTAGGGCGAGTTTGCAATTCCAAATGCAAACTATTTGCTTAATTAAATCGATGCATGTGTGAAACAATTTCATTTGGGATTTGCTAACAAGAACATGACGAATCAAAAAAAAAAAAATACATACAAACAGTTTGTAAAAGATTTGTAATTGGAATTACAGAAAAGTAATGAAACCAAATGCCATGAAACAATCAATTTGTTTACATAAATAGAAAATGAACTCATACGATTCATATCAGACTGGAATGTTGTTGTTGCTGTTGCTATTTTTTGGCAACTAAATGTGAATCACATTTATTAAATGAAAGTCAAATCATAAATAAAAGAACAAAAAGATGAAGAATGATGATATACGCATTCATTTAACATATTTAACATATCGATCAAACAATCGTTCCAATCGATAAATTGCGCGCTAGAACTTCAATGTCTACAATTACAATAAAAGTGATTAAATCATCGATAGTTATTTTTATTATTTTCGAATGTGTGTTAATTGGTCTTTTATTTCCCGATTTCATTGTTATTAGTAAGCAAAATCATATTCAAGAGAATCACATTAAATACAACTGTTTTTGGAAATCGAACTGTTTTTGGCGCTAAATACCAATTTATATTCATAATGATTGCCTCTGATAACATCATTTTTATCTGTTTGTGCATTGTATTTGACACATTTTATTTATCATGACTTGAATTCTTCAAGTTCAACTTTAATTTGATTTTGAATTCTATTTTAAACAGCAGTAGAACATGCCATGTTCAACATGAAATGATTTTCTACCTTTGTTTTTATCCACAGAATCCAAAAAGAGGACTTATTTAAAACTAAACAGATTACGTCTTCTGATGTGAACACCAAAGGAAATAGTCAAATTATTAAAACGGGCAAAAAATCAAAAAAATTATTAAAAAGGTAAAAACTATAAATTAAATTAACGAAATTAAATTAATCTTATCGCAATTTTTCGTTTCAGGATATCAGAGGAATTGAATAACGTTCCTATTCAATTGGATTTTGGAGAGAAATTATTCATTGAAAATTTTTTAGCATTGGAAATCATAACTTAGAGAATTTTTAAAAATTGAAATTTGTTGCGCAAAAAAATCACAATGATAAGTGCCATGCTGACAAACAACCAACTTCATTGAGGTTCTTGGCGAACTGACGTTTATGTCTAAAACAAGACAACTTATTCATTGCAAAAATTTGTTCGAAGTTAGACAACTTCTTCGGCAATCTATTGTGCTTTTTTTTTTAAATAATAATTTATTTTAAATTCAACACACCTTTTGAGTGTATTTTATTTATTTTTTCAAAAATCTATCAAATACAATTATTTTAAAAGTTTTTCGAGAATTTAAAGTAATCAAATTAATATGACAGAGATTTTAGAACATTTGAAGATTGGTCCGAAAGAAGGAGTCACGTACCCAGTGACAAATGTACAATACTGTGGTAATTGTTCGATGCCAATCGAGGTAAATCATTCAAGAGTTTATTTAAAGGTCAGCTTAGTATTTATTTGAATTATTTTAGTACTGCGAATATTATCCAGACTATGAAAAATGTAAGGCATGGCTTGAAAAGAATTTACCCGATGAATTTTCAAAAGTGAAAATCGACGACGCATCAACTGATGATGCTGGTGGCGAGGATAAAAAGAAGAGCCAAAGACGTGGCGGCAAAGGAATGTTAAAGGCAAAGAAAACAAAAGAAGATGGCCCAAAAAAGGTGTGTGTATCAAGAGCACCACGCGGCAAAAAGAAGAGTGTTACTGTTGTAACCGGTCTTAGCTCTTTTGGTATGTAGCGAAATATTGCGTTTTAATCAAAGTTAAAATTGTTTTACAGCGGTGAATAATTCATATAAAAATGAACAAAACACCTTTCATTTGCTCAACAGATATCGATCTGAAGGTGGCTGCCAAATTCTTTGGTACGAAGTTTGCGTGTGGCTCATCTGTGACTGGCGACGATGAAATCGTAATACAAGGAGATGTTAAAGACGACTTATTTGACATTATACCGGAGAAATGGCCAGAAATCGATGAAGACCTGATTGACGATTTAGGAGATCAAAAACGATAAACTCAATTTCTTTCTTTTTATTTACTTATATAAAAATAAATGGTATAAAATGATTCATGTTGTTTCTGGCAGCAGCCATTGTCTGGAATGTTCAATAATTTGATTTACAGCTTCTTCGGTGAGACGTTCTTCACTGTCTTCAATTTGGAGTTGAATGTGTAGTGGTGTTGATGGCGGATCGTTGACTAGCATCACACATTCGGCTTTTGTCAATTTGAATGGTTTCACTGCATTCAAAAATCCCATTATTTTTTCTTTTGTAAGCGTTTTGCATGGTGACTCCTCTAAGAATTGGATCGTCTGGAACGGATAAAATAAAAAAAAAATTAAAATTTTGAATGAAACAGTCGATATTCAAATTTAATAAATACCTCATAAGTAATGGTGGCCAAGTTTCTCAATCCAAATTTGCTTCTTTGGTCTTTGATGTTTTTCAGCGATTCCATAACCTCAAAATTTGATAATATTGCATAGCATGGGTTGACACTGTTTAAAAATATAAAATTTACAATTTAAATTTTGTTGTATCAAATGAAATGAAAAAAAATCTAATCCATATATTAAAAAATCCACACTTACACCTCCATTGTGCTTCAAATAATATGAGTCTTACTATTTGTCTGGCTTTCGACTTGCAACTGGTTGAAATGTCAAAATGTTTTGAACGTAAACAACATATTTGTGCGTGTGTGTGTGCTTGCATGTGTATGTGATTTGACGGCCTAAGAAGAAAACAATAACATACAGAATATTCTGCAAAAAGACGAATACAAATTTATGTGAGCAAAAACCAAATATACAAACAG
>NW_022198046.1:1851167-1960504 GCF_009176525.2 Contarinia nasturtii | reverse complement strand
ACAACCGATTTCAGTTTTCAACATGATAAAATAAGACAAATGGATTTTAGTGCTAATATTGTATCAGTGGCTTTTTTATGTCACAGCACAAAGAAACGAAACATGTGAGAGAGACAATATAATATGTGCTTGTGTTTTTGTTTTTCTGTAAACGAAATACTAGTGCGAATGCAACAAACTGTAGGATTTTGACCGTACAACAGTATTCCCGATCACCGCTTGTTTTTGTGATGTGCTTCGTCAGTGTTTTGATACAACGATATCGTGTGTTCACGAAATGTGATGGATATATTTGCGGAAATATTTTGTGTCTGTTTCTGTTTTCAATTCAAACGACAGAACATTTATAAAGTATTACTGTTAATATTCCAAATCATCGAAACACATTTGAAAAAAGAGCCATTTCGACAATTCTCTCGTTTGTGATTTGTTATGTTCCTGTTTAAAAATGCATTTTCGGCAGAGTTTTGTGGCAAATCAAAGTGGAGTGATTGAGTTGTTGAATGAAAATATTGTAAATTTGTTTGCATATATTGATGTATCAATAGAATCGTTTAATTCCAGTCATTTTAGTTTTCGAGGCTTGACTTTTTGCAATACAGCAATAATTTGCTATAAATATCGGTACATTTCTGCATTCATTTTAGTTCAAAGTTACCGTTCGCGCTGTGAAGCTATTTGAAAACACATTAAAAATTACAATTTGAATTGTGAAATTGATGCGAATTGATTGCAACCGAAAATAGTGATAACTATCCCATAATATTTGGAAAAGCACCAGAAATTGTGATTGATTGATTAAACCATGAGTAGAACAAGATCAAGAGAGGATCAATTTAATATGTAAGCATTGTTTTTCTTAATATTTATTCTGTGTTTTTTTTTTCATTGGATTTTCGATGCAATTTCGCGATATTGTTTTGTGACCAGTTTTTTTTAAATAAGTGTGTATGTTTTTCTTTGTTTTCGTTTCATTTATACAGTCCACCCGAAAGGAAAGACGACATTAAGAACCTTGTAGTCATAAAACAAGGCGTCAAGTCAATCATACGGGAAGAATATCGCGACAGAGTGATTCAGTTTTTGGATCATCGAAGCTACAAAATGACACTGATTTCGTCACTGGCATCATTGTTGGCGTTGTACAAAATTCAAGAAGCCATCGATGATGAGAACCGACAATTTTTTCTACAAAACGGTAAAACATTTTTCATTGAGTGCTTTAACGGTGTTTTAGCCGATAAAGTCGACAGAGAGGAACTAATGCCGCCAGCTTTTCGTAACATTGTCGAGGCTCACATCGGTGAAGAAGATTTTGCATGGCCCGATAAAGAATGCTTGGGAAATGGTTTTAATTATTTCTACCAAGATCACATTCGAAATACTCAGACCAATCTCAACACTCATTGTTCAGAACATGTTGAATCGTTTTTTCAAATGAAACGCTGGTATTATAACATGAATATCAATGGCCATCAATACAATGGATCAAAATTTGACGGCATCGATATACGAAACGCAAAAGTTTACGCCACTAGTAACAAAGATCTGACACATGGTGATGTAGAGAGAACAAATAAGATGAAAATTTTATTGTATGAACTGGAAAGAATCGGTTGGCAGTGTCAAAAAGTTCATAATGAACAATTGGTTCCAGTCACTGTCAATGAGTTCGTTAAGGACAATTGGTTCCAATCACTGTGGATGTTCGGTCAAATGCAACGCCAAATCGAAGTGTTTCATCAATATGCAAAACAATGGCATGCGTTCCGTCGCGATGGATTGATAACGAACAATCGACCGCCAAAAGTGAACAATTTCGCACTTGTCCCGTTATGCCGATTCCAACTGAAAAACGTTCGATTGGATATGACAGATATGTATTATTTGGCGAACACTGTACTAGGAGTGGTGCCCAGTTCTCGCAATCCGCTGACCAATCGAATGAACAAATACACACTGGACTATTACTTGTACGGCCATCGAGATGAATTGTGGAATTTGGTTTTCGACATGGATAAAATCAAACAAATCGGCAAGCAGAAGCGGTTTCACTCGCAAATCATCACCAATAGTGTTTGCGTGTCAATATTGTACGAGAAGCCAGCGAAGGCTTGGGTGGAAAATTCGGAGCAGGCCACATTTAACAACATGACATATGCTAGTGCCATCGATCCGAACGAGAAAACGTGGGTGGCCGTTGTGCGCCGCCATATCAAGTCAAACATTGAGGTAAGTTAAGTTTGTTATTACAATATTTTTTTTTTTGGAACGTGATTGAAATTTGACGTTATTATTTAACAGGAAAACATTAAAATATCCAATCCACGATTTCATTGGCAAACCGAGCAGAAGAAGAGAGATCGGAAGGCTGATCGGTTGACCTGGTGGTTTGTTGAAGAAGAACAAATGGATTTCAAGTCGTACCCAGTGATACCATCGCCGCGTGGATCCACATGGAAAGCGTACATTCTGCATCGCATCAAAATGCTACGAATGGGAATGCAAGCATATGCGACTCGAAAATATGCACGATTGGATCTCGATCACCACATCAAGGCTACCAAAACAAGTGATAAAGTTGCCATGCGGGTAACGAACAACAAACCGTCTTGGATTTGGATTGGTGCTGGAGAAATGGCACCAAATCGGCCATGGGGCATAAAGAAGCGGAAAAGATGCCCAGGAACGCGTAAATTGGCGACCAGCTTCAAGAAACAAGAGCACACAAAGGTCAGTTTTCAAGATGAATGGGGTACATCAATAACGTGTGCCAATTGTCACGAGCGATTTCCAAGAGAAACCAAAAATCATCGATTCAAAATTTGTCGAAATTGCATACCAAAACCGATTGTTGGACTACCACCGATAATTGTGACGAATTTGAGCAGACAAGAGCTTAAAAAAGAGCGAATTGTAGAGAGAGCAATCAATCCAGATCGTGAGAACATCGAGCGTTTAGTGCCAAAGATAAAAGTTATCTTCAAAACTTGGTCATTAACTCGAGAATACCATGAATTGGGTGATGCTGCACCAGAAGACATGATTGAGCACGTAGTCATTTGGCACCGTGACATTGTTGCCGCAAAGAATATTTTATTCAAAGGTATGTGCATAATTGTATATTGTATTAATATTAAATTGAGAATAGAGAGCAGAGCGTTAGGTGTTCAGTGTTCATATTAATTGATTAATGTTTTGTGTTTGTTTCTGATTTTATAGGAATGTGTCGTCTTTTTGGCATACCATTGCCCGATTCGTTGAAGAGACCTGACAATCCACACCATGCGAACAATGTCAACTGATAGCAGCATAAAATCAACAATAATCATAAGAAGAATATTTTAACAATTTTGTTAGTTACTAGGCGTGAATAGTTTAAATCCAAGGATTTCTATTGTACCCTTGACCGCAGTACGGGTCCCTATTTAGGGCTGTGCGGAATATAAAAGAACCCGTAGGTGAGTACTTTATTGAATTGATAGTTTATTTTTGCATTCAATCTAACTGAATTGTTTTTTTTTCTTTTTTTCCTTTCCATTTTGACGGTAAAATTGACTGAAACTACACACAAATCCAACCCCAATATTGACCGTCAACATATGCCCGATAATGGATGAATTTGCCACAACAAATGTTTGTTGGGTAGGTATCGCGCATTTTCCATTGGAAATTGGAATAGTGTTTTTCTCTTTGCCAGCCTTCCCAGTTGCACAGAAAGCATTGATGTTTCGAATAACCTTGCTTTACACCGGTCAAAATTGCCACAACTTTGAGATCACAGCAAATTAACCACTCATGACGCTCATAGTTGATCAATTCCAATAAAAGTTCCAATGTTTCGTAGTCTTCTTTCGAATCATCTTTTGCAACATAAATGAGTGGAACAGATGGATATATATTACCAATATGCAGGAGGACGCCTTTCATACTTTCCACTGAAGAATCTATGAACAATCTCCATTGCTGTGAATCATATGGGTGACCAATAACTTCAAACAATTTGTATTTAATATCATGACAATAGGCCATTTTTCTTGTTTCGTAGTATTCAAAACATTCATCAAAATCAGAAACTTGATCACGTTTGCGCTTGGCAGTAATTTTGAAATCTGGAGCAACTAAATTCCATTGCTTCAAACGAGATCCAAGAATTTCGGCCTTTTCGCTTGATAGTGCCATTTACGAGAGGGGGAGGGAGTGAATAAAAAGGGGAAACAGATACGTTTGATTTACATTGTAGTTAGCCGGTTATTAATAGATGGCGTTTATAAAGTGTGCCCTTATTGCACTTGACTCTTGGTATAAGCACTGCAATTTGGTACCAATTAGCGTAAAATTTATGAAATCATATTAAGAATTGTTATGGGATTTTAATCCAGTCAAATGAAAACTAATATAATAGTCACTCATGCTTGCAAAATGGTCACCACCGTTCCAGACGGGAAAGTAAACTGTCAACGCAGAAAAAAAGAAGAGAGACTTTCTTCTTCGTCGGACCGTCGCCCAAGTATGACCTATTAGAGAGCTGGTGCGCATTTGTTCGTACCGAACAAATGTTTTACACAAGACCGTCTACCGTGTAAGCATTTTCGATAACGCAATCGATTGACCGCAAAACCAGCACATGTAATTAGCGGGAGATTGCCATGTATTTTCACTGATCAACGAATAGCGAAATGCATCAATCCGACGAATTTCTTCCATCATCGGCGCGAAGTCGATGCACCATGTGAAACATCGAGACATAACCAAAGATTTGGAACGAAGACGTCGCGGAAAACCAATTGCGTGGATTAAATGGTTTAAATCGATTCAATAAGAACAAATGAGCTCCATCGAAGGTATTTTAAGCGAACAAAAGAAATTTTGAGGTCGATCGAATAGAAGCTAGGCTTTAGTTTGTAAGTACAATTGTTCAACATTCTTGACGGAATTTAATTAAAACCCGGATCCCAATCATTTAAAGAAAAAAGAACAACCGCGTGTGTTTTAAATTCATTTGTTTTCTGGGCAACAACAACTTTAAAAATTAGCGATCTAGCAAAGTAAGTCCGTTTCAGAATATTTGATTAAAATAAGGAATCGTTCAAGTAACGTCACTGGTGTTTTATGTTAATTTGTATTAACGTCATTTTAGATTGTTTGTTGTTGAATCAACCTTGCATGGTTTGATCAATGTAATTTTGATATTTTCAGTGTGAATTACAATTTTTGTTGAAACATAGTTTTCATAGTAAAGTATTGCAAATTTCATAAAAGGTAACCTTTACATAATAGATCAGATTCGGTTTTGTTGTGCTAAACATTTGTTTTAGGTCATACGATCGCTATTTGTATTGTTTACAGTGACTTGCCAATTGCGTCTCAGCGAAAAAATGGAATTGACTCGTGAAAATTCAGTGAACTCAATATGGATATATGCATATGAGCCCGAAAGTAAACAGCAGTCGACTGTATGGGTCTTCCAAAGTGAAGATAACCCAACGAAAGTTGTTCGAACAAGAAGCACTTCGAAGCAAATGGTTGCCTGAGTGGACATGTTTTTTTTTTCACGATGAGCGATGAGTGGACATGTAGCAACCGTTCCACTAGAGGATCGTAGGACGGTCAATTCTGATTGGTACACCACCATTTGTTTGCCCAAAGTGTTTGGTGAATTGAGAAAAAACGATCGCCGTCGCAGAATAATTCTTCATCATGATAATGCGAGCTTCCATATAGTTTTGCGTTTTGCGATATCGTAATAAATTTTTGTTAGGATGATAATTATTATGTTCTATATCAATATTAGGATCGGATCCTAATAACGTTATTATGATTTTATTAACTTATCATGATAAAATCATAATAATGTTATTAGGATTACATCCTAATACTTATTATGTTTTGCAAGCAATGACAGCTGGCTCACTTTTTGGCATTGTTCTTTATAAAATGCTGAATTTTTCGAACGAATTGATCGATTTCGATGGTTTGGGGTTCGTTGGAAAGGTATTGAGCTCTACAATCCGAATATCGATATTTCAGGGGTCGACGACCTCATTGAGTGCCATCTATGGCCGTAGAACTGAATTTTGACCCTTTTTTTGAAAGGATCTTATTTTGAAGACAGGTGCACCGATTTCAAACTTTGACATTTTTTCTTGATATATGGCCCAAGGCCTTTCCAACCATACATGAATCGGGGCCAAAAGCCTTCTGAGTCTGGATTTCGTATATTTCGTGTATATATAGCGATTATTTGTAACAACGGAATACCTTTTCTTTTTTCTTCAATTAGATGATAGTTCCACCGTGTGCGATTCCACTGAAAATTAAAAGTTGTGGCTTCATTTGTTTACTCGATGAATTTTATGAAATTTACAATGACATATTACCAAAGGATGATGAAGATTTTGAGTCTCTATGCCGTTTAAAAGCATAAACTTAGAGGCCAAGTATGCCGCGAAAAATGAATACATTTCTACCCATAGCCAAAATTCTCGTTTCAAATTTAATTATTTGATTGGTTCGTTTCATTGGCCACGTATGTATGTACGTATTCCAAAATATTTAGACGAACTTTCATTCTTTTCTGGACGGGCAGTTCTCGAACCATAGCTGCAATGTATTTACCAAAAGCATCATTTGAATCGGAAGCATTGTTTTCATAGTGCTCTATTGATTGAGCGAAATTCGATAGAATGCTTTTAATTTTATGGTAATTTTCATCGATATCATTTGATTTTCTAGACTCTTTAACATCGATTATTTCAATTTGTGGTGACGGTTGTTTGGCTCGACTTTCTTCGAGAACAATAATTTCAGCATCATCAATAATCATTTTTTCTTGCGTTTCATTCAACAGGTCATCTTTTTCATACACTGTCGATTCACTTTCACTGACCAATTCAATATTGAGCCTTTTGTTATTGGATTTAAATGAACTATTTTGTGCGATTGTATTCAAATAGTCGGCCTTTCGTTTTAATTTAACTTGAATGGTTGCAGTGGGTTTGTCTTCCATTTCTTCTGGAGTGTGTTCATTACTGTCATCTTCTTCGCTTATTTCGGACCTTGCAAGAGATGTTTTTGATACCATTTTCATTTGTTTTATATAATCATGACGAGATTTTCGCTTCTTAACATGTTTGTCCAGCCAGACATGTAAAATGTTGAACGTAGGCCACGCGGAGGTTGGCTCATTGTTATCAATCCGCTTGCGATGCTTTATGTACTTTTGCTTCATGCATGACCATAAAGATTTACAACTTTCCAATTCTAAATTCAATTCATCCGATATTTTGTTCCAAGCGATATCGTACTTTTCTTGAAACGACTGCCCTCCGTTTTTCAGTTTCATGCTTCTGTCATAAATTACTGGATACCTGTATATTGTAAAGTTTTTATCAAAATTTTATTCATATAATTAATTACAAAAATTATATTTACTTTCGTATTAGTCGTGCCAGTAGGTTTTCCATTCCTTCTGTAATCGATTGGTCTATTATATATTCGCTTCGGTCAACCATATCGTTCAAGAAATTTACTCTTCAAATTCTTTTTGTATATTTGAATTATTGATTTTTCTATGGCAGATAACAAGAATATTTTCCCCAATTAAACCCAATTAGGATTTGATTTAAAATAAATGTACCTTTTTAATTAAAAATAATATAGTAGTTCTGGCAAACTAGTGTTTTTAGACTTATTGCCAAATTTAATTCCACAATTAATTTAAAAGCTAAAACTGATTCAAAAACACAGCAGAAACACAATAAACAGGCTTGGTTATCAAAGACACTCTCCAAACATAGACGAAAAATATCAAACTTAGCAACAGATTTAGCGCTGATTCAAATGCCAACTAAAAATGTACTGGAAATATGAACAATGCAATAATTTCAATTTTCTAAAGTATGCAAGTAAAAAACCAAGCGTCAATGTGTCAAATATATTTCCTTTAAATTATGTAAATAAATAATTTCTGTTGAAATAAATTGTCATTTTCAAATTCAATTTTAATTTCAAACATTACTTCTTATTTAACGCTAAACCTATGAAATATCTCGCCCAAGACATGAACCATTGTATGAAAATGACGTTTGTATATACATTTGACATTCATTCGTTGTTTGTCTGCTTTCCACTTCAACATACCTGCACAATTTTAGTCATCAATCTTAGACTACAAAACGAAAATAAAAAGAAATGGCTCGTGCTCCAAAAGAACTTTTCACCAAATTTCAAGATCATTTGAATAATGAACAGGAAGTCCGTGATGTAAGTTTTCAAATTCAATTACAAGAAATGAAAATATAAATTTACTAACACCCCAATTTGGAGGTTAGAAAAATCTTCATTAGTCAATAATATTTCATGAAATTTTCATTTCAATAATTTTCGAAAAAGCAATGTTTGCTTGGATATACTCGCATTTAAAATGAATCGATCACCATGCCAGTAGATCATTAAAATTTAATTTATAAAATGTTCGCGTGTTCTGAAAAACGTACACTTAAAATTTATTTTAATGACTCGAACATTCACACAATCTCACTCACTCATTTATCTTTGTTTATCGTTCAATAGGAAATTCGATCAATTATAAAAGAAATTGATTTGGTCGTACGTGATTCTATATTATCACTGCAAGTGATCCATACCAGTTTAACAGAAGGTAAGCAAATTTAATATTTTGTTTGTTTTATGTGAAACATAACCAGTTGAAAAAAAAAAAACAAATGACTCATTCAACATTCCAATTGTGTTTATATCAGTTTCTTCGGGTTGTTTGAAGGCACGTGAACAATTTGAAATTTGTAACAAATTGTATGCAAAATTGGCAAAAATGGTGCCAGTTGGCCAGTATTATCGTTACAATGATCACTGGTCATACCTTACTCAACGTATCGTTTTCCTGATTGCTTTGACTGTTTTTCTCGAAGTTGGAACTTTGGTTGAACGTGACACGGTTGCTGAGATACTTGGCTGTAAGTATATAAATTTTCAAACAATCTTGAGTTTCTTGGAATTTTCATTTTTTTTTTTTTCACAGTGAAGACCAATCAAAACGATGGTTTTCATCTAGACATTGAAGACTACTTGCAAGGTGTGTTACAATTGGCATCAGAACTGAGTCGATTTGCCACCAATGCTGTCACATTGGGCGATTACGAGCGACCCATACAAATTTCTCGTTTTGTTGCTGATCTCAGCGCTGGATTTCGTCTATTGAATTTGAAAAATGATGGTCTCCGTAAACGTTTTGATGGATTGAAATATGATGTTAAGAAGATTGAAGAAATCGTTTACGATATAAGCATTCGGCGCCTACGGCCGACAGAAGCCGATTCGGCACCTGTTGGTCAAGTTGCAGAATAGGAAGACATTCTCCACTGAAAAGAACACATTACTTTTAAGAAAAGTAAGCTTAAGAAATTAAAAAAACTGTTTCATTAATCAAACATTCTTTATGTAAACATTTATATTTATATGTAATTTCCAAAAAATCATAAATATATTTTCATACATATGAATACAATTTTTGGTAGAAATAATCCGATTTTTTTATTCATAAAGTTATTCAGTGGAAACGCTCTCAAATAAATTCAAGAAGAACAACTGTACTATTTACATTTATCAAATGTCAAGTTCTATGCGATGCAGTACGATGGTGTTTCACTGCTCTTGATATTGGGTGTTCACATGAGTTTAACTTTGGAGCGGTACCAACATCAATCTTACCAAGCACAGTGGTAAAAGGTATTGGCTACATTCATAACAGACTTCATCACATATTATTATTTTATATATCATGTATATGCTGTTGTATGGTACACATTATTTGATCAATATTTACAATTACAAACAAAAACTCAAACATTTATTTAAAACTTGTTTGTCACACTTGTTGATACAGTTGTGGTGACTATATAGGCTGGGTGGAGCTCGTTAACAAAATGTATTTTGTTAAAAAAAAAATGTATGAAAATCAATGTATTGTAAAGATCAACGTTTCGTTTCTTTTTTTTTTATTTTCGTCAATAAAACTAACAATTTTACGACCATATTTGCATGCGTTTACTGACTTTTATATCGAATGGATTAAGTTATTTGGAATATAATATTCTAACATTTTTGCCACATCCAAAAGAGATCGATTATATTTGTTCAATCATAAGACAAAGAGATTGAGCGAGAAAGAGACATAACAAGACGGGCAAAAATCAAACGATCGAATTTCCTTTTAAGTATGCTTGCTTTGGTTAACAGTAGAGAAGATTTAGTTATAAATTATAAATAAATAGAACAAAGAAAGACAAACGCCCAAAGCAGCGTATAATTTGCTGAAATAAATTGGGATTTTTGCCGTAAAAAAGAATTTGGTCATTTTTACGTGTAAGCCGATCGTAAAACCGATTAACAACAACTGTTGTTGGGAAACATGTGGAAAATGATAAGTATAGGTTTAAATGTTTTCACACCACATTTTCACCAAGATAACATCACATTGATAGCATCAGAAACATTTATTTGGCGTTATTTTTTATATTTTCTCACTTTTTTTACAATTTTTATCAACCCAAGATTTCCATATTTTGACCAAACATACGACGCTGCAATTAATTAAATATCAGATGGTCCCGGGAATTCATTGGTTTACATTCAAATGTCTTTAAAAACATTAACATTCAATTAATGGCTCTTCGCAGAATGTTCATTTTAACGTTGATCTTAATTAAAAAGGCAAACATTCACATGCGCAGCCACTGAATAATCAAAACCAGTCGGTTTGTGTGATATAAAAATAAAAAAAAACAAGTGTGATTCGATTAGTCAGATATTTACATGTGTTTGATTCGTTGATTCGTTATCGAATTCATTTTTCATGTATACTGTAGTGAGTCTCTGTAGTATAATTCCAATATTCCACACTCGCAACCGAATCAGAATAAAGAAAGTATCAACTTGATACTATCAAGTCTGCCACCTATCAAAATGAAACGAGTTATGATTTGAATAAATTTCCATTTCTGTTAATAATCATAAATCCACTAAAAAAAATCATTAAATAAAGAAAATAGCAGAATCCAATATTTGTGGCATGAGATTTTTCATGGTTTATTTTCAATATTTCACTTATTTTTGGTTGACGTATTATGGTAACCCATATGAGAAAAAAAATCATTTCTCATTGATATTTGAACATTTTTTGTTGTTTGCTCATCACACATTTTCTGCGATCTTGGCGACACCACATTCAAAGTGTTCCGACTGCGTTCAAGAAAAAAATTAGTCAAATATTCAAATTCAAAAAATTAAGAGAGAGAGAGAGAGAGAGAGAGAGAGAGAAATTAAGTCGCTTATCTAATTAATAAGTATCATCCCGACATTTTTATTTCAACATTGGATTGAAAAATGACCGGCACTTAGTTTTGGTTTGAACTCAACAAAAATATGTATAAACATATGATGAGATTATAAGATATATTTTGACATTTTGTGTTTTTAATATATAAACGATGTACATAAACTCATACAGAAATCAAGTATCGATACCTTAATCCAGCACTGAAATTAATTATATTTTTTTTCATGGCTTATAATTCTAAAGATGTTTATATGGAAAGTATATAGGTATAAATATTGAATTATGGTATAATTTATTTGAAAATTCAAAAATACTTTAAAAAAATATCATGTCATTTAATTTGGCAAATGTTGTTCGTCTAGTTCTCACTCTTGTTATAATAAACATCCTTGTGCATGTACAAAGTAATTTTTGTTTTGTTTTTTGGCTGAAAAGTATAAAACAACTCCCACCGAATCCATATTAACCAAATAGGTTATATTCAAAAATTGTTATTAGCTATCAATAGAAGCGATACGCACCGAATATGGTACAGTAATTGCATTCTAAAGTTCCAAATTTACTCATTATTCACCGACAAAAAGCCAAAAACTGATCTCCATATGATTTTGTCGCATTATGAATGTTGATTTTTTGTTTGTATAAATCAAACGGTTACCTGTGAGCTGAGCTATGTTCAGAAATGCAAATTAATGACCGACGATTAAAGATATTTTTTGATAAACACTTTTTCGATGGAATAATTGATTTATTGTTGCTGTTAAGTAAATAAATACTATTAAGGAATTCCACAGAGATGGCAAACGATAAATTTTGACGTTTTCACACCCAATGAGAATCAATGGGCAGAAATTAGGGCCGAAATTGAGGTTGGTTGCATTTTTTCAATACCTAATTATACGCGTAGTCTGTCGCTAGTCAGACAAATATTTAAAATTGGATGAAACCATTTAAATCAACGTGTATTTGTATATATTGTGTTAAATTTAACGCAATAAACCACGAACATTTTATAAATTGGAATCGAGATTTTTTTGTCATAATTTATTACTTTGAAGTTCATTCGGCATTTTCTAAAAACAACAATTGACATAAGATATCTATCGTGAAAACTTGATGAAAATCTTCAATTCAAGTTTTGTCTATAGCTTGGACTACATATGAAAATGACAAGTTTGGAAGTCAATTTCTAAAAAAAAATATTTAACTTCAGTTTTGACGAATTTATCAAAAAAAGTAAGTCTATTCGGTTGTTTTATTACGATTTTTGCGGTCAATAAGGTCATTTTAAAATCAGAATAAGTCTAGTCATTATTAGTTCCATAATAAGTGTTGCTTTTCTCCCTTATTTTTCTTTCAGTTTTGTTGCAGACTTAATCATCTCAATAAACATACAGCTCACTCATATGACAATGTTTTTGGAACATAAACGTGATGCGGGTCATTTAATTTGCGAGTTTATCTCTCTCGTTCTCCCTCTATTTAAATGTTCATGGCTTGTAATCTATTCTTCTCAAAATTGTCACATGATATATTTTGGCCAATTGTTGATTGGTTGAATAATGGGTTTTTGAACTATAGTTAAAATCACAACTAAATCAAGGTTTCGGTCACATTGTAACCGTTATACAATAAAGCATCGAATTGCGAATAAAAACTATCAGTTCAGAATATTTCAAATAAATGGGATGTGATATTCATTTGTAAAATGTATTCGATTTGTGAGAAAAGAGTATGGCATTGAACGCATTTTCAATTTACATATTTATTTAGACTATTTTGAGTAATTAAGATCAAGCCAACTAGATGCAGACAACTGTATGTAAAAAAAAGTGATCGTTCAAAATATAGAATTCAGTCAGAATATTTTGTAATTATAATCATGTGAGCGTAACTTGAAACGTTACGAGCTCGAGAACAATTGCCATACTTCCGGCATTCGTTGAATGCAAAAAAAAAAAATTACCCACTCTGGCACGATTGAATGAAAAGGTTTCACTTTTACAGCACTTTCAATGCTCAGTTTTAGTTTTCATTCTTTGTAAATCACAAAAAAAATCGGCATCATCCTGAAATTTTTTTGATTAACAATGAATTTAAAAAAATGAGTGAAGGAAACAACAATATTATAGTGTAGAGGATGAATAATGTTAAGATGTGATTCCTTGATTTGGTAAAAGAAAGAAAATGCCAAGCAGTCCTTAATGAAAACATCAAAATAGAGGTAGCCATTAAACAATAGAACAATACAAAGTCTCGTGCACAAGAAAAATATTATTATTATACCGAACCAAAAAAAAAAAACAAAAGAAAATACTCAACTCCAACGTCGGTTATTCGATTGCACAATATGAAGAATTGTTTTATTCTTTTAAAAATTCTCCGTAAACTATATATGAAAACATTTTTTACACTTCATTTGTGTAGTTTACCACATTGGTTGATGCGCAAAATCTTTTTCTTTATCTTCTTTGGCAATCGATGTACGCACATAAAGAAATCTGCGGTCTAAAAAAACGAAAAAAAAATTGGTGAATTCTTCAATAGATGAATCATAATAAATAATCGTTTCTACGGTTAGAAATATTTTTTTATATTAGGTTGCTGTCATCTTGGCAACAACCGCATTGTAGTTTCGAGTAATCAACGTTTGTATGCTTCATGGGAATTTTCATCAACTCGACGAATAAACGAAACACGAATATATATGTACATTTGTACATAAAACACGAAAGAAAAAAATGCGTGTTTAATTCTAACATGATATGCATAAAATCTGGTTGGAAATGAGAAACGGCCTCCCTTTGCCAAATGTTCGAAAACGAGAAAAATAATAATCATCAAGCCGAATGCAGTGTGCAGTCAGGCAAACATGCGATCAATTGAAAATGTGCAACGGCAACAAAGAAGAACAAGGAGCAGTTATAATAAATTCTAACTAGCACCCGGTCTGTTAATTTATCGAAAAACACAAACGATACCGTTGTATTAGATGCAAGTAAATAAACATATGCAACTCTGTTAGTGCGAACAAACCAGACGCAGCAGTACAAACGAACCAAAAACTAACAACATTTATTCATGCGGCATTGCCGCGTCCACCAAAATCCATCTATCTCTATCGCATATGCAATCATACGGCAAGCACATGTGTACGTGTGTGTGTGTGCGTCAGCATGATATTTACCACTCATGCATCACGCGTGCTTTGCTGCTGTTGCTGCTGCTGGGCGAATGTTCTGAGTTGTTTCTGTTGATTACCAACATTAGTCTGAATCTATCATCTGAATAGATTGGTAACGAAGAGCATTCGCACGTAATGCTCGTATCGTGGATTTTTTAATATATCGCGAATAATTTCGTATCGCGCGACCATATACACGAAATGTGAATAAAGTGTTTTGTGAAAAGTATGCCACATATTTTGTGTTAATCAAACCAAAAACATAATTTGTGCATGTTACAGGACATATGTCTACATTTTAATGAAAAACAAACGACAAAATTTTCATTTGATTGGTTTGTGCTCAAATAAATTGTGTGTAATATGCGTTGTATTTAAAAGAGTCGATTTGATTTTTGGCTACGGATATATCCATACAGCGAAACAAAAAGTGAAACACATGTGCTTGTAGGGCTTGTTTTTGTTGCACTGGTACAATATTTTTAAACGCAATACATATTTTTTTTATATATATATATTTTTGTTCAGTGAATTTTCAGTATATATTTGAAATATCTCGTCGATTTTTCTTTTAACTTCATCTTTTTTAAACGCATCTCACTAGCTCTTGAACGATTTATATTTAAACTCAAGTGCATAGACCGGCATCCGAAGTCTTGATTTTTTTTTTTTTTTTAACGTATTAGACCTCGTCTCTTGATCATTTTGTCTCTTTTATTATGTTATTAAAACATGTGTGTGTAGTTTTCAGACGTTATTTTGGTTCTTTTTTTGGATTTATTGCTTTGGAATACATTAGTTTTTTTACATTTTTTTTATTTTTGTTCATAATTCTTATTTCTCTTTTGTCTGTCTATGCATATGTGAATAAACGCTGATTTTTTATGTGTACGTTTTGCTCCACAACTGATTTGTTGTAACGATTGAAAAAAAAATCTTCATTTACAGCTATAACAATATAAATTTCATAGTGCCAACTTTTGATGAAATATGTTTTCATATTTATGTTAAGTGAAAATTCCGAGTTTTAATGAATAGAAACTGAAATTTGAAAAAAAAACTACTTGGAAATATCTGGAGTCAAAAGTGAAACTGAAGTGGAATATATCTTAAAAGAAGGATTGAATTGCAGTCAGTGCGAGAAGTGAGTATAGACCATATTGTACTTAGTTTGGAGTGGATATTCTGATTAACTTAATGAGTTTTATGCTAGGTTTCATGTCTCTTCTGTAAAATTGGTGATTGCAATTGAAGTTTCAAATTAATGTCGAATTTTTGATACTTAAATTACACGATAGCATTGATATTTAAAAAGAGTCTCAGATAGAATTTAACTCCTACAAAAATACACAAGCAGAGTGATTGTATGGCTGCATTTTTAGCATATTTGTTTGAATTAATTTGCATTGCAAAAAATTTACCGTAACGGAAGTTGAGTGGATGGTTATTTATATATGAAATTTTGTGGGATGTATGCGTGTGCTGTGTGTATCGCATTCTCATTTCAGCATGCAACTTGAAAAAATTGCGTAAAAAGAATTGGAGAATAAGCGTGCAAGTGCTTATGTTTACATTGATATAATGTGCACACTGTGTGACCAACATGGTAATTACACCGACTTTGGCTTCATTTCCATTTGATCGACACATAATATGAAACAACAGACAATACAATAGAACACAATAATCATGAACATCAACACTCCCGATTCACATATGTATACTATTGAAAATTGAATGTTCATTTCTAATTCTGGATATTCAGAAATGTGAATGAGAATATTGTTGGCATCAGTAACGGTATCAACGGGAATGGATTGATACCGAATTTTAATTCCAAGTAATGAATCCATACATATGATTTAGTTTCAGTGGTACATGTATGTATTCGAATTTCGCAAAATTTCTCTTTACAATTCATGCCTATTTTTTTCATTGTGTGTCATTTTTATTGATTAGCGAATACACCAAAGTGAATTTTTTTTTCATTTTGAACATTAATGAAAATAATAGATAAATCACGCAAAATTGCTTACCAACAGTAATAATATAATAACCGCTTACCAACAGTAATAATGAACATTTAATCTCATTTGTTCGAAAATAACCGATTTGATTCAAAAATATATAGGCTTTTCTCTTTTGTCATCAAATTTGTTGCCAGATGTTTCTGAACAATTGTTAATATGAAATCAGTTGCGAGTGCGCATGTATCCGAAACAAGTTGTAAAAGTGCGTTTTGGATTCTAGTTTGAATTTTCGAATTCATTCTCAATAATGCCGAGACCAACAATCATCGAAACCATCCGAACGTTAAAACCAGCAACCATGTTGTATATGCGACGTCAGTATAAAGCGAAATCGGCAATAGACATATAGTGTAAATTCAGTTGTGGTTGCACATCCATTTTCGAATAAACAATAGCAAAGCGCGTTGAACGTTTGTTGAACCGCTCTCCTATACCGTTTTCTGACACATAAATGGCTTGTTTTGGTAAGGGGTAGTTGTTGCGGCACCCGTGTCTTTGTGCGCTCATATAAATACATACGAAAATCTCATATACGATTATAATGTTCTAAATGAAATGGTTGCAATACATCACATACAAATGGGATGTTGTGAACAGGGCGCATGTGCAGTTACAATTCGATGTCATCGACTTCGAAACATATCACCACCGAAAAATGTGTTCCTTTTTGTTTTCACTGGCCGTATTCGAAGTGGAATCGGTTTTTTTGGTTGGTAAATCGGCAAAATAAGATGTTCGGCAAAGCATCGGTATCGCATTTAAGCCAATAATAACCCATACATCGACAAATGCGCAAAGATATACAATTGGATATTCTCATATATCACAAATGGCAAAAATCAAATCATAGTAAAAATTATAATGTTGCTGCTGCTACTATCGAAAAAGCAAAGAGACTAGGTGTGTGTGTTTTTTTTTCTTCTCATCATATCCATTCAAGTAGGAACAACCACGCACCCATACAATTGCACATACCCACACAAACGCACATAACATGGATTCGAGTTATCAGAAATACGCGGAGAGAGTACGTTATTGATTTTACGGTACACCGTGTTCACAGTTTTTCTATGAGCTTAACAGTGAACGGTCGGACAAACGAGAACGGTTCTCGCCCGTTTTCTTTCAGTTCATTTATAACCAGTGCAAATCATATTTCAAATGTGTCAAATTGGACAATTGCATTGAATTTTGAAATTTAAAAATCGGATATTGTGAATGTGTTTACTATTTGAAAGTGAAGAAAAACGAAAAATAAAAACAAAATAACAAGCATAGCATAGGTAACACTATACTTATGCCAAAATTTATTCGACAAGATTGCAAGACAAAGGGTTCAAAGTAGTTTATGGTATTTTAACAGCCTATATTAGCACAAGACAAATAAATGAAAAGGCAAAATCATTTTATTGGTGTTGAACAGTGAATCTTATAAAAAAAAGAACAAAAACTCCAGCCAGACATTTTTCACCCCGAATCGAGGAGCATTTCTTTGTGGTTTCGGTATATATATAGATATATTTTGGCGATCCGAAGAACATCCATCAAGGGAGATATTTCAGTGTACGTGTTCTTCTTTTCTAAACGCACTTTACATAAAATCGAAATTCAGTTGTGTATTGGTGCACCATTTCCCAAATAAAGATGGAAAAAATGTTTTTCGTTCCACTTGTAAGTTTTTCTATCAACGCATGAGGGTATGCCAGTGTCTGGTTATGATTGTATGAATGTGTGTATGTATATGTATACATGATTGTATGGTGTTGAACGTTGCAAATTTTCATTTATTGTTCAGGCATCTCAAAATTACCAAGAGTGTATGTTTCTCTCTTTTGGCTGTGTATGTGCGCAAATCGATGTGATTGTATTTGTGACTAGTATGTGTAGAAGTGAAAACCAACAAAAACAAACACGAATTCATCTCTCATTTTATGCAATTTGTATACATGAAGAGCTGAAACTTTTAGGGACGGGCAGTTTCCTTTTTTTCCCTTCGTTATTTTTGCAATTGTATCACTGAATTTACGGATTTTGATGAACAAGTTGCCTTTTGATTTATTAATTGGCAAATGTATATTTTCTTTCGATATTTCTAATGGTTTATGAAATACTTTTTATCGTGGGCAAGCCACTGTACATATTTTGTACAATAACAGTGTAAGAGAATGATAAGAAATAAAGCTTAACATAATTATTTAATCGGATTGAAAGTTGAAACCATGAAACTATTCAATCTACGGCTTTACTAAAAGTTTTGGGAAATTGATTTTTTTAACAATAAGATTTTAGTGAATTAGTATTTTGATCCAACTACTGTACGAAACTCCATTATTTCTATTACCACAAATTGATTCCACCTGCTGACAAATTGAAAAATCTACATTGTTCCTTTTCATTTATCTCAAAGTGATTTAATCAATTTCTAACGTATATTTGGATAGAATAAAGTTCGAGCGATCTTGTGTGTAGATGTGAAATTGTGGTTCTAGTGAATTAATATTTTTCAAGTCGATAGAAAAGGATTTCACGATTTTCCATGCTCGATTAAGTTTTCTTGATACGGTATTAAGGACCACTTAATCAAAAATAAGTAAAATTCAATAAATATACACGATTTGACACCAAAGATGCGGAAACGTAACAAAGGAATGTTCTATAAGAAATAAGAGAATCCAAAATACGTATTAAATGAAACGGCACATTCATAAAGTGTGGAAACATTTCAAAAATAGGAAATATCCCTATCGCGCAACTAATGTCAATAGGATATAAGTTCTTGGTTTCCGTGTGTAATGGGGTATTATCGATATGGGCGTAGTCAAACTTCTTGGCACGGAATTTTAATCATATTAAGTTATTTGAAGTCTTAGATCGATTCGTTCTTATGTGAGCTTTGCTGTAAATTCAACAGACGACTCCGACTGAAGCATATTTGAAAAGAACACAAATATTGCCAAAATATCACATGCACATTACAATAAGTTTGTGCTATATGACATTCAGTGTTGCTTAAATGGCGTCATGGCATATATCCATCGTTAAAAATGTGTTATCTAAAAATGGTAATTTTTTCACTATCAAAAGTAAAACTTCACCACTTTTAATAAATACACTGGATTTTTGGCTCTTTGAAAATAAAAATGTACCGAGTTAGTGAATTTCTTGAAGTCAATGTCGAAAACGTGCTCAAACCCGATTCCAGGACTTTTCCACTCAATAATTTTCCCATGCTTGTGAAATGGGAACAAAATAGCAAAGAACAATCCAAAAAAGAAAAAAGAACACCTTCATGACATTTGCGACTGGCATTATCTTTCAACGCAATCAAAGGTCCAAGTGCATTTATTAATCACAGACGTGAATAAGAAGATGCTTCATTCGATAGAACGAACGAACTAACGTAAATGTTCGAATAAAACTAAACTCATGCTGAAGAAAAAAAAGAGTAGAATACAAGTTGGCATTTGATAGTTTCAATGAAATTAAGTATCGTAGCGAAACACGTCCACATATAGTGACTTCGAACTTTGCCGTGTTTGATGCACAACACAAAAAGATCTGCTATTTGATTGTTCACGTTTCTCAATGGATGCACAATGCACATGAACTCTTCCGATTGGTGATATGAATTGCCCCGGTACACTGTATATTATACCAATAAAAAGTAAAAGAAGAGAAAAACTCTGTACCACACGAAGTTGTTATGGCATTTTTATTGATAGTTTTTTTTTCTTCATATTCATGGAGTATGTGAAGATTCCATTGTGTAGATGTAGTGCAAGTTTCTGTTGGTGTGTGATATGCGCCAGTATTTATACATAAAAACTATCTAAGAACATAATTTTGTATTAGTACAAAACGTACGAAATTGCGCATTGAGAGCAGAAGAGTTCATTGAATTTTAATTACAACAACAGCAGTGTTTTATAGTATTTACGAACATTTTGTTGACTGCTGCGATTCACTCATCAACTCCTTTTTTCGATTCCCAAACTACTAACTGATTCGGAAACGTGACCAAACCCAGTATGATATTTGATCAAGACCTGGATCGAGAATGAGTGCAGACAGAAAGAATCAAGAATGAAGCAGTTTATCTGATTGAAATTGACATTTTGCTTGGCATTTATTTCATCGATGTGTTGTTGTCAAATTTGAGCACTATTTAAAAAAAAGTTTGAAACTTTTGAACATTTTTGACACTTTTAATTTTCCATTAATCGATTCTTCATGACGACTATTGAATATGTAAAGAAACACTAATGACGATAACAAGTGACGATGCAATACTTTAGAATTATCCATATTGTTTGGTGTTTACTCAACAAATAACGCGAATGAAAGGAAATAGAAGAAATGCGTTAAACAGTCGATTGAAAATCAATTTTTACCCTCTTTTATAGTTGTGTGTTGCTTGAGGCTATATTGAAAGTGGTTTTATGTGTAGTTTTTGTGTTGTTCTTCTATAGAATCGAATGAAAGAAATATAGACATAATACGGTTGATGTGTTTTGACAGCCGTTCATACACTTTCGTAGTTCAAAAATTTCCCTCGAAATTAATATTTACTTGAAACCGTAAGAAAACAGAATGAAGATAACTAAAAAAAATATTTTTCTTTCATTTCATTACAATACTGCAACACACACGAAGAATGCACTCGTTTATATGTGTGCATAATAGACGAACGCAGTTTGTTCGCCTCCGTTTCTTCCAGCAATTTGTAATATGCTCACTTATAATTTCTATTATTTTCGGAATTTCTCCGATTGCTGCATCTTTCTCCTCACACATTTCGTAAATTATGCTATATTTTTCATACAATTCCGACGAATTTCATCGATAAAACATATTGTGTGTGCCAAGTTCTTTCTCCCTTCCGCTAAATGTCTGTTAATTCAAAGCTGCAATTCGACTGAAATTTAAAAGCGTTCTTTTCGTCTATTAGTGACGTTTAATAGTTTCAATAAAATAAATAAACAAAAAACTAGGGAATGAATCAAGTTCATCAAGACACAAAAAAGATTGTGTTTTTTATGCGTCCATTCTATTTTCATTTTAAATTATTGCTTTGTAATTGTTATTTAATGTGATTGTTCAATAGTTGAATTGAATTTTCATTCCTTCAAATGATTCGCTGTAAAAAATGGATTTTTTTTTTGAAGTGAACTCAGTTTTGTTTATTTTGCCTTCTTTTTCTTTTATGTGAGAGAACAACTCTAAATTGGTTACAGCTGGAGGAAAAAAAGCAAGAAGCCATAGAAATTATAAAAAAAATTGACAATAGTTTTTGGCAACGATATACATGGATTTGTTTTCGCTTAATTGAAGCCATTTGGTTGTGTCTGTCGTGATTTTTCTGAAAACTTGTAATCTTATCATAACCATTGACTATGATATTTGCACAGCAATAACAGTTTAGCAATAGACAAAAACTTTACGATATGATACAGGCAAGAGATGAAAGGGCAAACATGTGAAGCACCACAGAAAAATAAAAATTCCTTCCATGTTTGTTTTGTACAATTTTCGTATCGATTCTATGAACTCTTCGAAAAATATGTAACGCAATAAATATAATATATATTTTATGGATTAAATCGACATATTTGGGCACCGAATTTTACTGATTATTAGAAGGGCAAAAATTGTATAAATTGAAAGTTTATCAAACTGACCGTGAACTTAGAACCATAATATAAGTTTTCCTACTGATTATTCTTTGTACAACATCGAAACTGAGATTAAAATTCAAAATGTATTTCATTGATTTACTTATAATTTTCAACAAAAAACTACGATGGTCAGATCTACACAGAGAGAAAAAATGTGATATTTTTAATTCAATTTTGGTAGATTTAATATAAAATCAACCATCAACGAATTAAATTTACCATTTTTGACATCTCTGAGGCATATTTTTCAAAAGTGACTATTTGTTGAATAAGTTTTACCAACTGCTTCATTACATTCACCAAATTCATAGGCTAGCGTCATCTGTGGTTTCGAAAAGTTGGTAAATGTAATGAAGCAGTTGGTAAAAATTATTCAACAAATAGTCACTTTTGAAAAATATGCCTCAGAGATGTCAAAAATGGTAAATTTAATTCGTTGATGGTTGATTTTATATTAAATCTACCGAATTTGAATTAAAAATACCATATTTTTTCTTTCTGTGTATCATCTAGTAAATCTTTCTTAAACTTTCTGGATGAGCAATGTAAACACAAACCCGCGCTGCAGTCTAAACTGGATGTCAGTCGATGTTTTGTGTGTGGTGCATTTGCAAATGCATGATGGTTGGTTAAAAAAATGATATTAAAAGCTTATAGCGTTTCCAGCCACTGACTTTATATTACAAATCTATTGAACAAACAGTCTGGTATCCCAAACCCAAATGAAATAAAAAGAATAATAATTGAATAATAAAATCAAGAATTAAATGCAGAGTTTGCCTTCAATGCAGTGTATGCAAATGTTGATTCTCAAATCAAGTGCATCCTCCGAAATTGTGTTTAATTAAATCAGTTTTGATATAAATAACATATCCCAAATGATCGTTTTGAAACGCATGTCAGTCTGATACGACAACAATCTCCATTGGCAAAAGAACTAAGAGAAAATGCGATTCAACGAAACATCGAAAACAAACAAAGATTTCTCGACAATCATGTAAATTTCCATTTATCTTTTGAATCGCTTCATACGAAGAAAAAAAATCAAAGTAAAATCGATTCTACGCACTGCAGTTTATTTCTCTTTTTTGTTTCGCCATGAACTGCGCAGACAATTTAATAACAGCAAAAATTGATGGCAAAATGGATAAATCGATATACTGAAACGACGACGCATAAAATGGTTTTTGTGTTCACGGGCTCGGTTGCGTCTGTGTTAAAAAAAAGCCAAAGTTCAACATGTAATCGTATATGGTGTACATAACTTATGTATGATTAGAATTGGAAACAAGTGTAAAAACGCCGTAATCGATATAAGCGTGTGTATGAAAACGTCCAAACATCTCTTATAAGCTATCCATATCGAGATCGCGATAGACACATGTGCATTGCACGCAGCAAAATGCAAAAAATCAAAGAGTACGAAATGCTCTTTCTCTCCGCTATTTTTTCGGCTGCTTTTCTTGCCAATTTCGCATATTGTACGCAACAGAGTTGTTTTGTGTCGACCGGCATTTACATGTTGTGTAAAATAATGCCTCTTTATTCAGCTTTATGTGCATTTTTTACAAATACTCGGGCCGCTTGTTTTTCATATGTGATACTGCAATATCTGTTTTTTTTCTACATTGAAGTCTTTGCATCAACTATATGAACCGCATCGTGAAACTTATTTACTGGCTACGTTTTTATTATTTCACTGATCCCGTTTTCATCCTTCGTTCGTTGCCAGATTTTACATTGAACGAATACAGTGTAGTTTTTCGAAGATTATTTATTAATTATATCAAACTACAAGATTTGCTTCGCACGATTGCGATAGAATTGCGATATTTATTTTATTATGAACGACTTGAGCTCTGCAGTCAACAATATTCGGGAATTCGGAACTCTGCGTGCAGGAGAAGTATATCGTTGGATTAATATTATGAATCGTCAATTTATTCTGAAATATTTTCAACTATATGCTGGGTCGTATAGTTTATTTCTTTGACTCCACATCAAACCGGATCATCGCCGCGTCGTACTTTCTTAATACCGACACTTTTATAAAGCAAAAAAAAAATGCATGAAACAAAAGTATATTTAAAATGATGGCATATTTCTCCATGCGATAATCTGAATGGAATGTACAGTAAATACTAAATTGTTCATTTTTTCATAAACTTTGTCAATACCATAACGAAGACTATTCAATACGACAAATGCGTTTCAAAGGAGTTGAGATTTTTCTAATAATTATTGGAAAACTCACAAATCTTAAACAACACAAATTCTAAAAATACGCATTGACGGTTAACGATAATACCATAGAAACCATTATGTTAGCATCCACACGCAATTGGTTCTCTGAATTGGATCATACATGGAAGGGTGTTAAGTCTATGAAACCAACACATTAGCGAATTTCACCGAACAAGAAAATGTATTGTGTAACTGAATAAAGCGAATTTAACGGAACTAATTATTTTTAGATTATGTAAAGAGTTTATAATTAGACTGTTCAAAGATGCTTAATACACATTGCTTATGCTCCTACCATAAACTACTCTTGGTTGTCGAAGTTGTGTTGTTTCATTATTAATATCAAAATTCCAAACAATATACTTCTCATTGGAGTAAATTTTAAATTGCAGCATCGCTTATAATTTCTGCAATTTTATATGTTTTGTAGATAAAATGATTAAATCACAAGCACGATTCAAGCAACAATTTCAGTATATACTTTATAGAAAGGTAAATCAAAAAATGCACATGAAGCATTTAATTTTACAATGTGAGCTTGTCTTATTTCGACCGATCCAAATCGAGATTTAGAATTTTCTCACACTTATCGTATACACGATTACACATGGAAGTAGCTCAGATAGATGCTTGACGCGGCAAAAATGCTTCAATACAAACTACACCATTAAAAATGATGTACACACGACAAATCCTACGAAGTATGGTCGGACATGATCTCTTCTGAGAATACCACATACACAAATCTATTGCATACTGGAGACCGATGACATTTGAAATAGCTATGGTTGCATCGCATTGTATCCATTGCAACCGAAATGCTTGTGATGTATAAAATAATAAATTGCACGTCGATTTGTTCGACCAGCTCTCTTGATGGTATTAAATAAAGAAGATATTCTTCAATGCAAACACACCAAAGATTGTTTCTTTAAAACTATTTATTCTATGACACAGCACAAGTGCATTGAATGTTGTGTACTGCTTTTGTGCATGCAGCAAGACAACAATTTTATCATTACTCCATAAAATGTTCACAGTTAGTTCCGATACATTATTTGAATATCATCCCAATATTTTGTTTACAGAAGTTGTGTAAAATCAATGAAGAAACATCGTCTTTGCAAGAAACCATCATATTTCTACGTGCAATATCAAAATAATATGTAGCTATTGATTCACCAACGAAGAATGACGACTGCGCAATAGCTTAGTTCACTTCATCAATTCGTTTCTATTTGAAGAATCAAGAAACGTATTCTTCAAGATCGAGAAGAAAGATTTATTAAAAACGAATCGAACACTAGCCGACTCATGCTTTGAATAAGAAAAATAACGAGAAACCGAAAAAAAAAACCATCGCTTGAAATGGGTTTTCGTTTTATGTTTATGTATTGAAAGAAAAAAATGTACTCATCGGTCGATTTCTACGTGTCATCATCATTGTTTGCATCGCACACGTCCATTTACGATAAAGTGCATACACATTTGTTGATTGCTCTGTCACGGAAAGCATAGACACCGAAATTCCAATTATTTGCTAATTAGTGAAAAGGAAACGCATTTAGGGCTTTTTACCATGTCGATAACAAATTTTGGATTTAAAAAAAATACAACAATCAAGATATCGAAACAAATAAGATGGGGAATGGTGAACTTATCTTTTTACACATAATGAATTCCAGTTTTTATATCATTTCACACATTTCACTTTGTTTTGATTCACACACTGAATGAAAAAACTACGAAATGAAAAAAGAGAAATAAATTGAAATGTTATAAAAATATGAGGCCTTTGAAACGTGATAGCCCAATGAATAACAGTAAAAGTACGAGATCCACATATACAAGCAAATGGAGATAAAATAAATTTCACTTCAATATGTTGTTGCTGATACAATTTTATTTATCAGGTACAACATTTTCTGATGAGGATTTCAATAGTACTTTTGGTGAAAAATTATGGCAACAGTTTAAAACAAGTATTTAAGCAAAGTTAAGTTGTTACTCTTCCACACGCTGATTGATACAAATATATGTATCGTGATTTTCTTTTGAATTCATTCTAAAAGATGGCTCAATAATAATAATTGCTAAGATTCGATACGTGGAAACAACGTGTTTAATTATTGTACTAATAGATGAAATATTATTGTAAAATCATTAATGTATAATTCCATTTCGAAATTAATGTTTCGCCGCGGTATAGCTTAGTTTCAAAACCGTGTATGCCGCGGTACGCCGTATGATATGTCGATATGATCACAGCACTAAATTCAAGTCATCAAGTGAAAAAAAGTGCCTATTTTGACGATGATCCGAATTTTTGATTCTGATGACATACTTTTGACTTTTTGATTAGAGATGAAAACAAAAGAATATGGATTTAAACTACTCTAAAAATAGAAACACGCAAAATATTCAAGCTGCAACGTCAAACACGACAGTAATCGACTTTGCAATGGCTTAGTGTGAACTAATTTAGGCATTATAAATTATCATCGAAAACACTATTTTAGGTTTTTGTTCTTTTCCTTGTTTCAGTTTTTATTTCATTTCATTTTCCCTTTCGTTCCAGCATTGAAATTAAAGAAAAAAAATAAGCGGCACTTTGTATCTAATGCTTTAATATATCTATTTCAGTTGCAAGAAAAAAATTTCGACCGCAACAAATTTTCTAGCTGTACTCACAATAAAGCCAACGCGAACGAGCATTTAACATTTTCAGCAATTGAATGTTTCAAAATATGTGCGATAATTTTTAGGAAAAACTTGAAAAAAAAAAGATCCAGAATGATGATTTCATCATAAATAAAAAAATCAACACATCAATTGTAACAGTATACAAACATATAAAATAAAGGAAAAAAACAAAACAAACAACGCCACGGTATACGGCAGAAAAATTGATTACCACTTTTTATTGGTGCTCGCTTTTATATAAAATGACTTGTGCTTAAGCATTTTGTTTTTAACCGTTTTTCAATGAATAATTCGATCACGATTTAAACATCGAGCGTAACGTACATAAAAATCGAACACTGTGTGATGAGTTAATTCAAAATTGTCGGTATGTTGGCGACATGAATAAAAACATAAGGTGAATACAGATAGTCAGTACAACACATGGTTATTTGAAGTGGAATCTTATTCGGTAAAATTTCTTTTTCTCCTTGAATTCGGTTTTATGAAGTTCGAATTTTGGCTAATCATTACCATTTAATTTTGTTTTTGTGGATACATCGTCCGTTCGTATGTTGAATTCTCATTTTACCTCGATGACTGAGTAAAAACAAAGAAGAAACTGAAATTAACATACGCTTAATCACAATGGAATTAACTTGTATTTGCTTCTGCTGGTTGTGATCTTCTTTACACTTACCATGTGTGCGCTTGTCGATAGTTATCTTGTCGAGAAAACGGCTTGAACTCTGTTTGTATAGTGAATGCACACTTTGACCCGTATACTGCACTTTATAGCAATCATAAAAAGCGATAAATTCCAGCAAAACACATTGTCGTTAAAATTTTAGCCAGTTTAGTTCGATGTTTCACGACATTACACATTGATAGCTATTCGGCGATGAATTTTTATGGTTTTTCAAATTGGCAAAACCGAATCATGCTGACAACTCGAAATACATTCGCCACTAACTTGAAAACCATTTCCATAAAATATATAAATTTGTGCACAGTGCCCAAGTTATTTTTATTCGAAATTCAATACGTTGGTAAATTCATTAATTGGTTGCGTTCTGTTCTCATGTACGTGTTATTTTGCATCCGGGGGTAATCGGCAATATATTCCAGTTAAGAATTGAGTAAAACTTTACGAGAAATATTGGTGGGATAATTAAATTTGTTCCAAAAATGCAGGGAAACTGAAATTAGATTTGATTGATTCTTGCATGAATCTGATAAGAACTGTATGTTCAATGGATAGACGAGATTAATTAAATTATACTGATGTTAGTCTTTGTTCATCACATATTGAACATTTGTTTGGTCGGCAATATTGATTTAAATCGATAATTTTTTTTTGTCATTTCTTATTGATTCTGCAGTAACGTATACACAAGTGAAATGTACCGTAAAGCAATTCAGACAATTATTGAAAAAGAAATAAAAATCTTGAACAAAATTGAATTTTTCGAAAATCTTCAAACAAAATAAAAAATAATAGAAAATATCCTAAATTGGATTTAGGTATTTTTTCGTTCAAAGTTCAAACATAAAAAATGACGACAGCAACAAAAAAACGGAACCAAAGTCTAGCTTTTCACCACATTGCCAAGATGCGACACACATGTACAATTTATCATCAAGTATTTACTAAACACTCTCATTCCACATACGGAGAGAGAGAAAGTTCAATTTGATAAAATGCAGCCCTCCGAAAACGAATAACTTTTTTTTGACAGCAATATTTTTATTTCCTTTGGCCTGTGCCATGTATTTTTTTGTGAAATTTATTTCATTTGAGCATTTAGAAAGTGCCGAAATCAAAATAAAACTCAAGTCAAAATGAGGGAGAGATGAAGAATAAAAAGAAATGAAACACCCCACAAAACTAAGCGATGTGTGCGACATTGCTAGAATAGCTGAAATGATGACAATGTATGATGCAGACTGATGCAGTTTGTATTTGGCCTATGATTCAATAGCATATAACAATGACAATGAGTTTTGGCCCTAACATGCATTCTCGTGTCTTTCTACCATCGTCAAACTGATTTTTTGCTTTAACTTGCCACAGACGGTCGATGCATAGGCAGCAGATATTCGATAAATATCCGAACTGCATTTTCCCATTATTTTTATTGCATAGTTCTATTAATTGACTATTTTACTTGCGCTCAGTAGTTTTGTTCGAAGTCTGTGCGCGTGTGTGAGCACGCTTGTATCTTTTGCACCATCAAACTATAATATAAATAAGAGTCCCGACCCTTCGATGAAAAATAAATGCCGACCTGGAAATATGCGTAGAGAATGTGAAATTAACTACGGCACACACATACAAAAAAAAAAAGGCTAAATAACGAAAGAGCCCTTCTCATTTGTACAGTCAAACAACAAACAGATGAAGAACATTGTAATTTCAGTGTGAGTTGTGAACACAATTTTCCCCTCGCAGGCATATTTAATATCCTGCCAGTTCGCCCCTCGAAGAGTATGAGTTCATTGTCACCAAGATTGAGTTGAACCAGACTCTCTCACTAAATACATAAGAGAGACGCATCACCGTAAATTCGTTTGGATTATATATCGCACAGTCGTAAATCTATAGAAAAAATGCTGAAAGGAATAAAATTTTCGATACAAACTGTTACGGAAATCGGCTTTTTATTTTGTGTGTTTCATGCGTTTGATGTATATTCTTCGCTGATTAATTTTATGTGAAAACACAAATATTACAGTTACATATAATTATGCCCGAGATAAATATTGCAAAAAGCCGATATTTGTGATTTGCGGACGATGCCAATCGATGTAAATATTGCACTTTGTTCATTTATTCGAAACGTGAATGATATATGCATCAGTAATTCATTCGAAGCCCCTCCCGAAAGTAAAAGAAATATTCAATTCTCATACCATAGGATAAAGACATGGGATAAAAGTGCAAAAGAAACAGTAAAATAAAAGATTAAGGACACGTGCCAGCTCATTTAAAAACCAAAGGTACAGAGGGGATGGCATACAATAAAATACCAGAAAAAAGGCAAAAAACGATGACAGAAGAACAAAAATATAATTATAACAAATACGATGTTTAGCAAAACTCTTTTGTATGGATATGTCCGAAAAGTACTTTGTATTTTATCTCATTTTTTATAATACCTTTGCCATGTTTTTTTGTATACTTCCACAGCCTCTGCTTTCAAATACATATATATATATTTGATGAGGTCCAAAATACACTAATATATCAAGTGGAAATTGATGCTGCAGACTGCACCACTTGACTACATATTTATCTAAACAAATGGCCTTCGACAAAATTTACTGTTCAAGAATAAAATAAATAGTATATTATTTCGTAACCCATCCAAAAACAATGCCAATGCCCAAGATGTACGCTATAAACGCATAAAATAGTTTTGACAACACCTTATATGCTATATGCTATTTAAAAAAAAAAACAAGAACAATTTTAATTTACAAGTTTTTTATTAACTATATAGAGCGCAACAAAAGCAAATATTTTAGTATTAATTTGACGAATATGAGATTAAGCAAAGATCGAAGGGAATGTAATCAACGTCAACAATAAGTGTCGCAATCTCTATCAAAAAGGGATATAACACATGTTCAAAATAAAAATATTTTCAAAATAAGAACCTTTCATAAAAATTTATGCATTATGGAAATTTCTTTTGTTCAATATTTCATTCAGTATTTGAAATGTAGATAAATTCGAGTGGGTCTGAATCAGTTTTATCGATAAAATTTCTCTCTGAAAAGATGAAGAAAACTGGATTTATTATCATAAAAATATTGACTATTTTGGACTTTAGCCCGGATGAAGTGTGAAATTTATGTTAAACTAAGCAAGTAAATGCTCACAAAAATGCATTTGCTGGTCGAAGAAATTATCACTTATGGTTTGATGCACACTTCTAATGTGTCGTCTTATAAGAATAAAAGTAATCATGATAATGATAAAAAACATTCGAATTCAAAATATTGAATGACAAATCCAAATTAATTTAGCCACAGTATTTAGTCAACTAACTGTCTTCACCATGCGTGATATGATTAGTCCAAAAGTCTATTCGATATGCTTTTCAACTCAGGATTTACCTAGCATCAGTTGCTTGCCGATCTTTTTAATTTTGAATTTTCATTGAAAATCACATATCGGTGACACAACCGTTACAAATTGCACTGACAGTTGATTCTGGTTATTCTCTTTATGTGCCCCAAATCATATATTTTTATTTTGACACATACACATTCTATTCCATCTGCATTCATACGCGTAGTCATCATTTTTGTTTACTCGTTTTCATTTCCAGTTCTTCATCGAGTGTATTTCAATGATCGTGGGCACAGACTCACGCATTTGCATTCAATGTTTAATCAATTTTCGAAAAGTAAAAGAGCACATCGTGGAAAAAAAATGAATTTATTAGAGAGATTGAATTAAAAAGAAACAGGTTCTTATTAATTTAATAGCATCGTGGGTTGCGTTATTGATGTTCACGTAACTTAAGTAAGAGACCTTTTAGTCGCTTTGGTATAACCCGAATATGTAAATGCAAATAAACAAAAATGACTTTTGGCCGTATCTATTTTCTGGGCTATAACAGAACATCAAAATGTATTAATGAAAAAAGATCAGTCGTTTTGAGATTAAATGAATATACCGAATCGTCACTTAATTATTCGGATTTTTCATGTATACACCAATTGACACATTCATTCATCCAGAAACATAAAATAAGTCATTGTGATTGTTCCAGGTATCTGAGTTTTCAACGGTTTGGAGATGTGCCGAATATTTCAATAAGATATTTAAATTTTAATCGCTTTGCAAAATAAAAACAAAACAAAAATGTCAACATACCAAGAAACATTTGCTTCGTCACATTCGTTGTGAGAATTCTTTGTGAGAATTAGGGTATAACGCAAAAAAGGCAAGCATCACAACTTAATTCCATTAAAAATAATCCGTTTACATATAATGACATTGAAATTCATGCGACTCAAAAAAAAAAAAACAAAGATTGACTACGGAATTAACGTGAACCGGCTTCGTTCTAAGTCTCTCTACTTTTGTATCTTATTATCGTGTGCACAGAAGAGCACCAATTGAATCAAACTAGTCCGTCTTGTTGGGTAGTCTGTTTTCAAAATAATAAGGGACAAACTGCACCAAAAATGATGGCGTGACTCATTGGAACATTTTTTCGACTCGTTATTTTTTTTTTTTTTTCAATAATTGACATGCATATGTCATTCAATCACACTTTAACTAGCTAACGACCCGGTGTTTGATCACTGAAAAAATACTACAACATAATACCGATCTGTAAATTGATGTCAATGTACACAAGGCTGGCAATTAGATGAAGACAAAAGTATAATTGTCAGCGGAAGTCATTTTGGTAAATTTGAAGGTGAAAAAAATAAACAAAGACATTTTGTGAACGAAGATACCACGACAAAATCAACAACTATATTATGATTGGGTTTTCATAACTTTATTTTTTCTGAGAGTAATTGCGTGTGGTATGCCCACGGAATCGTTAGTGTAAACGATACGATCTTTTCTTCCCCTTTTTATTTCAAATGTTGTATCTTATTTATCTCATTGATGGTGAAGTAGTAACTTTTAACTGGATTTGCAGCATTTCCTCTTTCACATCATTCTCAAATGCAAACAAATTCAAACATTCTGAAACAATTGAACTGCTAGACTATTTTATAAATAAACACATTACAATTGATCGCTCATGACAAGCTGTCGCCTCACATCATGTAGACAATCATTTCGATTTTTTCCCGACATAAACTCACACATGCCACACATAAACATTCGATGATCCGATGTGTTGAAAACATATATCGTTAAATTCATGTTTATTTATTTTGAAAACGAATGTGTTTTCTATTTTCATATATCTCTCGTACTATTGAATATCTTATTAAAACGGACTCTATGAGCACCTATATTCTAAACCAACTGCAAGCCATCTAACCATCGTTTGAATATAATGATGGTATCAGTGATCAAACGTAACCAGTAAAAACGTGACTTATTCAAAAATGAAATGAAAGACAATTTAACATTCCAAATCGAAACTTCCAACAGTCGTTGAATATCTATTTTTTCTCGTTTTTGCATTTATAATTGATTCAATTCTTGCGATCTAATTAAAATCACACAGAATTCAACTAATATCTAATATTTAAGTTCGTGAGTTTTTATAAAAATTGATACTTGATACAAGCATAAAATACGCTAAGATATGCGACTATAGATGATATGAAAAATATGAAGAAGATAAAGCGACTTATGGTCATATAGACAACATCAGCAAGAGGCTTTAATTTGCATAGAAATCGATGAATGGTTGAAATGCGCGTGATCGCATGCTGTTGGCCATTATCGATAATTAAAAAGCATTTATCCATCATCAAATTCATTTTTGCCGGTTGACGAAAACAGCAGGCGTATCACGTTTAACCGCTGAACGCATAATATAAATATTGAAATTGCTCGTCATCGCACCGCGCCGCATCGAATTGAATGTAAAATATATTGATCTTAGGCGATAAACAGTTACCATTTTGAAAAAAAAAAAAAATGATATAGATCTACTGTGATGCTTTAAAGGCACATTGAGTATTTCAAAAATAAAATTTTCCATCTATTTTAAGTTATTATTCTTCGTTGTTATTAATAAACGACCGATGTGTCAGACTCCTAGAAACTACAACATAAGTTACCGATTTGATGCGCAAGCAACAGAAGTCCACACATATCTCATCAATATCTATTGCCTTTTCAATTTTACACATAACAACGTACATTGTTCGTTTGCCCGAAAGGAAACACCATTTCAAATGCATGAATTCCTGCTTCAAATTGAGAATATCAAATTCAATTAAAGATTGTAAACTCATGCTCACTTATTTAAACGTTATGCACAGATTAACACAATGCCGTATACTAAACTTGGGATATGCTCATTTTTCAACTGAACCGATTGGTGTCGGGCTAACAAATATTACATGGTGCGGGTGTGAAATGCCACCAATTCATTTCGGATATACATACACTCTCACGAGAAACTTGTTTGATATTGTTTCACTCGGAATATACATTTTGTAGTCTCAACGTTTAAAGTAGTGAGAAAAAAGAATGAAATTTATCACTAGAGTGAGTGCAGCTCTTGCGGTAATTTCCACTGGGAGCAACAAAATTGAAAAATAAACACATCGTTGATCCGACGTAGGATCATTTATTATCATTGAATACCAAGCCAAAATAAAGACAGAAAAAAATATTGAAAAATCGTTAAAAATGAAACATACTTGGAACAAATGTATTCACAATCGCATAAGACTTTTTTTTGTGATGAAATATGTCTCTAAATCTTCATTAAAATTCAATTTCAATTCAAAATAAATTTAACTTTGACATTTTTCACAGTTTATGTTTGTGGCATTTGAGAATTACAATTCAAATACCATTGAAAGTTAAATCAATAAAATTATGCGAAATTGATTTTAAGTGCTACCCGATGAAAAACTAGTACAATATTATATGAGACTTAAGAGCACAGGTGAAATATTCTACAATAATTGATCAATAAAGTCATTTCTTTCTAGATTTTTTTTTCTCAATCAATATTGTTTAGTTCCAAAGCCACAAAATGGAAGTATGTATGTATGAAAATGTAGAACGTAGAAGCAAACAATGCATCGAGAGAAAGATGTTGATCCAATAATAAATTGCTGTTTAAAATTGAACGCATATTGGCCAATTTAGTGTGGATTACTCCCTGGTTGTCAAGTAACACGGATTATGAACATTGGCCAAAAAATGCAAATACATAACTTGCTCCTTGTGTCCCAGCATATAAAATTTTGTTTCCATTATATCATGTTCCACCATATCATTCTGTAATTTTAAAATATAATTTTCATTTGAATTTTAAAAAGATTGAAACTAACTAACTGTTTCTTCAAACTAGCTTAAAAACGAAATATTTTTCCATTTATTAACTGATTCGTCCAATAACAAGTTCACGCAAAACGATGTTTGGATTTTAAACACAAAATCTGGCTAATAATTTTGACCTCGATTCCAGTGATTTGGGTCTGAGAAATTTTTTCGTTCAATAATTAAAATGACACGTGCAGTTTTGAATTGGTTACCACAAATGTTGCATAGAAAAATGATTGTGGTTCTGTATTAAAATGTATTCAGAATATAAATATTGATTTTTGTTAGAATTTGCATTGTAAAAAATAATCCAAACCAAAAGAGAAGAAAAAACAATATGTTTTCAAATGTAGTCATTTGAACCTTGCATGCAATATAATGTTGGTATCAAACCTGGCTTTATTCCCGTAAAAAATTACAAGATTCAAAACTACAAATGAATTCATATTAATAATTCCCAATAACAATGTTCTACAATTTCATTACGCTTAGTTTTCTTTGCATATTAGTTTGGGTTTCATTATTTTTGTAGTTGAATTTCACACGATACATTCAATATTAAAAATTGACTAAACACAGCTGCTCTCACTGAAATAGAAACAATTGAACATAGAATATTGACTATGATATTGTAACTTTGGGCATATGTTGCAAACGTGCTTGGAAAAATTGTATTTAAATTCGTTTTGGCTTGACTTAAAAGTAGTAACATTCGATACATGTTGAACATCATTCGAATGAATGATAGTATCGCCATTGTTATGTATTGTCGAATATTTCGTCTCTGGACCATTAATTAAATTCACACGTAACTGATCAAATATTGTATAGCTCTGAAATTCAACGCGTCCAAATCAAATTAATTAAATTTCAATTTTCCAACTAATCACATAGCATTTCCATTGTAGCCGACAATAATGTAAAGCGATCACATATTGATCCATAGTCACTCGTGCAACTGGTCTCGAATTTCGATTCAGCCCAAGAATACTGTATTATTATCAAAGGGTATCGTGATAAATGTTGTTTGAATAGTTGTCTCTTGAACATTACACCACTAAGAGATAATATTTGTTTTTATACTTGCTACACATATAAAGTCAGTGAACAAGAAGTAATTCAAACATGTTCGATAATAGGTTCGGTTAAATACTATCTCATTCATCACTATTTCCATTAGTTGTAAAAAAGCGAATTGATAAATCAACTTGATTTTCAACGCAAAGTAAACACAGAGATTGATGAGAGATAGAAAAGGATTTCAAGTGTTTATATGCATTTCATAATGTGATGTTAATATGTACAAAATGCAAGAGAATGTGAATTGTAATCGTGTGTGGAAGAAAGAATTGAATATCGATAAATTTAAGTTTGACAACAATTTAAATATCCATTGTATTTGAAATGGAAACAGATAGAAGAACATGAACCACAATCAAAAGAAGAAGCACAAAGAAGATTTACCAAAGAATAGAATAGATTCGTTGGTTTACCGAGAAGAATACTTGCGGCTTACAGATGTGTCTGTGAGCGTTGAAGAAAAGAACAAAGATGATAAAGAAACACCAAAAAATCGTTTCGTTTTTCTACAAACAATAGCCTGGATCATTTTGATGAAATGAGAAAAATGTCTTGAGCCAAAGAAGTGTCAGAAGAGAGTAGACAAAAACAACGCGAAATGCTACGTTAAGTTGGTTTTCATTCTCATGTAAATTCCAGAACTGTTGAGTTTGCCCCATTTCATTGCACAACATTTTCATATTCCCCGCTCCATTCATTCTTCCATCAATTATCATTTATCATTTGTCACTGTGCGATTACATATTTTTTTCTCTAAACGGATTCTTCTTGTACAATTTCTAATTTCATTTTGATAGAACGATGGAAAATGAAATAAAATAAAATGCGTTTGATCAACAAGAAAATCAACGGAGATTAAAATAAAAAACTGCGGTTATGTGTTTTAAATGGAAAATAAAAACCTTCGTTGGCATGAAATGATTTTTTTAAAAATACACAAAAGCCAACATTGTGGACATGGCATTCAATTGAAATATATAATTAATATTTGACTGTCAATTTGAAAAGTCATAAAATAATACGAATGTTTACAGCTGAATATGCACATAATCAACTATTTTCGATCGGGTAGTGTTCCATTGCAAATGCTATTGTAAATAATTGTGATAAATTCAGTCTTTGGTCAGACGGTGAATATATAAATATAAATATACACAAATTGCAAAACTTCATTAAAATAGTATTTAGTTTTTCATTGCGTCGACAAATTGTCTTGATTTTACATATCTGATATGTAATGAATAGGTCATTTCAAGATCAAGTTCATTTTCACCAATGGCGGCAAACATTGATGTATATCGCGTTTCTCAAAAGAAAATATACATATGATTACAGTGTTTTAGTACCAATTAAAACGGCTTTATTCATATATTTTAGCACAATTTATTTCTTAAATTGATGTTCATCATAAGAAACATTTTTTCAAACGAGTAAAAAAATAACAGTGTCTTGTTCCTCCCAATTCACTTGATTTATGATCGTGTGTGTTTAAAAAAAGTATGCATGATCTGCAAAATATTGCAGTTGTGATATACGCTTTTCCCAATGAATCTTCAGGATTCAAAATTCAAATTGGTTTTAAAGAGAGAAAATTTAATTTCGACATACAGCCTTTACCCCACCACATGATTGCGTGATATAAATAAGCGGCAACTTTTTTCACAACACAAACATCTTGTATGAAGTTTTTATTAAACGAGTGTTCTTTTTGGAGTGTTTTGTATTAATTTAACCAATTAATAAATAAACCATATATGTATCCTAGTGTGGATATGCTAACACCAACTGCGCTCCACATTAAATATGATAATGGTTGAGCATTCATAATTTTTTTTAAAGAAGAAAAATGAATCATTTGCATTCCACATGTGCTCGTGGCGTCACCAAACTAACACAGCTGTTATGCGATAAATGCAATTGGAATGCTTTTTTTTTAATCTCAAGCGATAAAAAGGCCACTTCAGATCTAGTTAAAATAACAAAGAGGAAATAAACTAAACATCCTATTCGGCATGTTCAATTGTAAATATAAAAGAAACAATTAAACATTAAACATTCAAGATGCATGAATTACAGAAAACATATTCTTGGGTGTTATATGTACTGAGAATCGTCGATGAAAAATAAAAGAAAAAAAACATACATATCATGACGTGAGGCGACCACCCAAATGCCGTTGTTGTACAGCAATTCAATTGTGCTGAAACGAATTCTTATTGCTGAAGCAATAGGTCGCTGGATCAGAGGTCGATGTAATCTAGAATTGAGTTTAAGATGTAAACTTCATCGCATCTTTTGTATCATACAAATTGTATGAATAATGAATATCACTTTCATTGATCAGCATTTTTATTCACAATATATCATATTTCAAACAGAATACAGCGAACTTTGGCATGTCAAAACTCTTTTCGAAATCACTTATATTACATTGATGATACGGACTTATAGCAGCAGATTTTTTTTATTCTTAATATGGTTTTGAGGATGAGTGTACAGTGAATTTTCATTACGAACTTACAATATCAGGGCATATTTGATTTCATATTTGATTGAATCAATTCAGAATCTCCATTCCCATCAATTCTATAGGCTGAATTGCTGTATTTCGTTGCTATAATACAATTTAATCAATTTGATGGAATTGAATTCGTCATAATTAATTTACGCGTCGAGTAATTGAAAACCTTTTACACATTTGGTTAAAAACACTCTGTATATGTATTTGTATATAACATTTAGCTTGGAAATGAAAATATTTTGGATGGAAAAATTTAACATCACTCAAGGTGTCAAGATTTAAATAAACCAGACGCAATTCATAAACAAATGTCCATCACTAACTACCATTCAGTTTTCAATTGGGTCAAAATGGATTTCCAACCATAGAGATTGTCGTTTTATAGTTTTTTTTGTGATCTTTGGTTTAAAATCAATTATCAAAAGAGAAAGGTGAAAAAGGGTTAAAAAAATTCGACACTCAATCTAGAAATACTTCAACAATTTATTTGTGATGGATATATATAAACCGATCCGAGTGAAATTAGTTGGTTTTTAGCGTGAAATCATTTTCAATTATGTAAATGGTCTCATTTGGATCGAAAAAGTTTTTTATCGGAAGAATCGAATCAATTAACTGATCGATTAATTTTGATTTATCAACGTGAAATTTATACCAATCATCAAAATATTTGGTTTTTGTTCAGTCTTCAGTGCGAATGATGAGATAAAAATTTTCTTTATTTAAATGAATAAATCAATGTGCAGTTAAGCATATTTCTCAATATTTATGGCCTCATACGTTTTTATACATCCCAAGCAAACCAATAAACATCATATGATGATACAATAAACCAAATCGTTTCGCTATATTCCGATTCAAAAATGTGAATGTAAATCATTTTATTTATTAATGAAATATTTAAATGTGAGCATTATAAAAATTCTGGGATATAATTTTACGAAATAAACGATCCATTCATTAATTAAATGACCAAAGCAAAAGCATACATCCGAAACATATGTACTAATGGGGTTTTCCTTTAAATGTTCTGCTATGTGTTAAATGACTTTAATGTGGCATTTTGTATGTTAAAACACATAAAAGTGCATATCGTTTCTTGGGCGTAGATAACCATAGGAGACGAAATACACGGATGCATGTATGGAATATGCTTGGCATGCATACATATAATTTTAAGCATCTGGTCCGTTGTAAAACAATAAATTATACACAATAACAATAATAAAGCCATTGAAACAATAAATTCAAACAACGAACAAAAATATTCCAAATGATTGCTTAAACGTTGTTTTGGTACACCAAAATGCATACTGAAAATATTGCATTATCGTCTAGTTTTGCCATTTTTCCATATTTTAAATAGAAAATTGTCCTTAAAAAATTCAAAATAAATAATTTATGTAATTTTCTTTATTTTCAGGTGATGTTAACCAGGAAGCACAAATAATTTACTGAAATGGCTTAAAAGTGCAATGACATCAGCAACATCGACATTCATTTTCAGAATCGGAAAAGCGTGAAGGAAATCATTAAAACATTATAATAAAAACGCCATACTATTTCATCGAAAATATTGCTGGCGCCGAGTCAGTGTTTTTCGGTGTCTTCTTAGTGAACCAGCAATGTTTTTACGAGTTTTTATCATACATAAAAATTTATGAGGTGAAAAACGGATACATTTTTTCACCGTCTAAAGTGAGAAAGAAAAATAAATAAAATTTGGTTTATTCAAGCGAAAAATATTTGAGTGAAAATTAAAAAAGAAATCAGAAAAAAGTGGAAAATACAAAGTTTAACGAAATACAACAATTTATTTATTTTACACTGCATAGTCGTGTGAAGTGTTAAAAAAAGAAAGAAGAGAAAAGGAGCATGACATATTTTGGTGCCACACATAAAGTGTGGCGACCATCACGAGTTCATCTGACTGAACCAAAGCGACAGGAGCAAAAATACTATAAGTCATTATTAGCCGCACACAAAATGCGAATCGAACGCAGTGATGCACCATCACCATGGTGGTGGTGTTGCATTTTGATTCTTTTAGTTATATCGCATGCCAAAACAACAGACGCATTAGATAATTATAACGATGATTTAACATTTGATGCAACGAAAGAATCCATTTCCCTCGTCCTTCCGCATGATACATATCCGGGGTTTAATATTCAACGCATTTCATCAATGTCGAGCCTCTTGAACACCACTATCTCTGCTACACAATCATCTTCGTATACACTCAATAAGAAATTTTCCAAATATTTCACAGTACTCGACAATGGAATGCTGATGACAACATCAGATTTAACGCCACTTGTCAACCAGCCTGTCAATTTGGTTGTATTGGAAGAGACACCAAACGCAACGATCAAACATCAATTGCAATTGTTTGTCATGAATCGTAAAGATATGATTCATTTTCCGACAGCAACACTTGAAGTAAACGGTGAAGTATTAGAAAATCAACCAGCTGGCACTATTGTTCAAGGCGTACCATTATTGCAAGCAAATTCATTGATCGGACATAAAGCTATAACATATGCCATTGTCGAAGGCAACGAAGAATTGGCATTTACATTACAGAATAGTCATACCAAGGAAATGAAAACATCAATGTCAATTAGACATGGCGAAAAGGCTGGCGTTTGGCTTGTTACGAATCGACCACTGGATCGTGAAACGAAAAGTCTGTATTCACTCTTAATAGAAGCTACAGATAATGAAGGTTTGGACAAAGCGCTGTCCCGTGTTACTATCACCGTCAACGATCTAAACGTAAGTTTCTCCATAATATCGAGGTCAAAAGTTAAACGTTGGATTTCCTGACTGCATTAATTAATCAAATTCTTTATTTTTTTTTCATTTCCATAAAAATAGGATAATCGTCCAGTTTTCATGCAGCAACACTTTAAATTTGCAATTGCCGGTAATAAAACCGTCAATTTGGAAGGAAATTCGACGATAACATGGAATCGCTTTACAAACGTTGGACGTGTCGAAGCAAAGGATGCCGATGGAGATAAGGTTGCTTATAAACTACTCACACCGAATAATTTGATTGTGATTGTACCACAAACCGGAGATTTAATGCTTGTCAGTGAACCCGATCGTGCTGAAATTTTACTTAAAATTGAAGCACATGATTTACGTACACCGAGTCTGTCATCAAAAAAACCGGTCGATGTTTTAATCGAATTTGTTGCACCAGATCCAACGTCGGTGGTTGTACAGCATTTAGAACACGATGAATCGTATAATCAACATTCACATCGGCGTGACAAACGTCGTGTCACACGTGCAGTTCGACCAACAAAACGAATTGAATTCACCGAATCGGATGGCGATATTGAAGGCAAAAGCGTATTTCAATTGGAAAAAGAGACCGATCGGGAAACATTTAAAATACGTGATGAAAATCCATGGGTTACAGTTGAACCGAATGGTGCAGTTCGTGTTAAAAAGAAGTGGGACTATGAAGAGCTCGGCCCCGAAAAAACAATCGATTTTTGGGTCATCATTACTAATTCTGGACAAAACGGTAAGTGCTATTTTCAAAAAAAATATATTATTTTGTACAACAAAGGCAATTTAAAAAAAAACATGCATAAAAGTCATAATCGCATTAACATACTAAGCTGTAAATAAAATTTCGATAAGTCAATTTTCTTCTTTTAGTCACACATTTGGGGCTCAAACATATATATGAGCAAACTCATCAAAACTGAAAACATACACTATATGTATACTCATATTTCTTTGAAATAGTACCCTATGTCTATGTATATTTGTGCGTTTGGTTGAATTTCCAAGAACACGAAGAGAAATGAAGTAGTGAACAAAAGAGGAGAATAAAAATCCGAGCATGGCAGAACAGACGACTCGCACATGTCTTGCGCCGCTCACAACCATATTTTTTCCAACTTCTCATATTTCGACAACATATACAATCACACATTCTAGCCACTCACCAACATCTACTACAAACATAGAATGCTCTTTCGATACGGTTTCCCCTCGACAAGACAAATTCAAATGTTTTGATTTTCGAACTCAAACCGATAATACCTACATACACAACTCTACAAACGACAGACATCAAGCAAGTAATGATTATTGTTATATATTATTCAGTACATAAAAATACATGCATTGATGCCAAAGAGTAACAACATTTTTTCGTTATCCATAATGCGTGCCGCACTTGTGTACCATACAGACGATGACAGAAATAATGGCGTTGTTGTTTTGAGAACGGGTGTGACGACGCTTCTCAGCAAGATGAATTCGCATTCAATTTTTGTAAAAATTTGCTGAAATGTTCCGATTGAAAATGGGGATTCGAAATTGAGGATTTTTAGATATAAATGTAATAAAATTGATATCAAACAATGCCGCATTCCGTTTCAATGCACTGCTATTACAGTCATATTCTTTTCAATATAAAAAAGATGCTAAATTCAATTTAATATCATTTTTATTGAGACAATGAATTTTATGACATGTAGTTGCACACGTTAAATGATATAGCATAATAATGTTGCGTAAGTTTTAAACAAACTTTAGGGATGCAGGTTTTTTTTATTTTCATCATTACTAATAAGACGCACACAAAAATATGCAATACAGTATGTAACCAGCACACAGAAAAAATGTGTATTCTTGCTAAAAATGAATACAATTTCCGAAAGTTGAGCAATGACAAAAATGTTCTGAATTCCATGTGGTAAAGTTTATCCGCATTTTTGCATGTTTGCAGAAAAAGGCAAATAAACACACTGTAGAAAAATAATAATTTTTTCCAACTCGTTTTCTGACTGCATTTTCTGCATTTATACAATTCGTTTTATTCATTTCTGAAGCGTCTTGTTTAAGCTGTTTTCATGATAGTCTTTCGGTACATTTTTTTAGTATATTTTTTTTTCATTGGCCAAGTTCGAGATGAAAGTTAAATTCGAAAAATGCAAACAAAAGTTTTTGTAAATGCAGTCAATTTTTTGAGCATTCAAAATCAACGCTCATGATTTTCTTTGGAATCTTGTGAAAATCTCAAAGAAGATTCGCATTTTTGATAATTAAAAATTATCAATTAATTTTTTTATGTATTGGATCCGAACTTTTTATGAAAATAATATCAAATATAATATTGTAGATTAAAGTGCGGAAAAGTTAGTTTTACGGATATAACGTCTTCTCATTTTTACATGCAATGGTGAATTGCTTGTACGATGTATAAAGAAAAAATGAATTGGATAATAACAATGTGAAGTGAGTCAATTAGTCGATGAAATGTAAAAAAAACAGCAACCAAGATGAATTGAAAACTTCAATTGCGATTACATTAAAGCTAATAAATGTAAATGATTTAAGTGCTAATTCAACAAAATGAAAATGTGCAAGTCACTAGAGTGTCGGCATTGTCTGTGATATTGTTATTACTTGCACGCATAACAACCGCCCGGTGAAATTCCATGCCCACTAATAATGACCAAGCATATGAACAAGATGATATTGAGCCGATGAGTAAGATTATATCGAAAATTAGAATTTACACTTTCACACATGGTATTCAATTAAGTGTAGCTTGAGCTGTGCAATTACTAGAGTGATTCTGTATTTCCAATGATACTTCGATGCAATATGTTCATTTTACACATGTTATTGACCTTCCGTTCTCTTATTTCATCAGTTTAGTGTTTATTTGTAGCAATAATCAGAATATTTTTGCCATGTTCAATTGAACACATCATATATGAAAATTTCACTTCCAATTAAAAACAACAATATCGAAACTATATTGGAAATATATTCCCACAGAAATCAGAAAAGATCTGTCGCTTTAGTATGAGAAATTCTCCCGTTAAAAATCTAAATAAAATTTCATTCATTCTGAGAAAATAAAATGCTATTCACACAGAATGTTCAAGATTCTGTCAGTAATAGACGTATTTTTAATTATATTTTGTCTTTCGATACAACGTTTTGTTCTGCTCACGACCAATGTCGTACCTAAAGAATTACTTGAAAAGTAGAAAACCTTAGCTCGAAAATATTTCCAAAAATATTTAAAGAAAACATGTATGGCAAACAGAAAGAAGAGTAAACGAAGCAATCAAACATGACACTGACAGCCACGTATTGCATTTCATTCTGTACTATGCAAGTTTTGACTTTCTCACGATTTGATTACCGACTCCAGCCGTACATGGAGATCAAATGCATAGCGAATAAACAAAACAACGCAAAAAAAAAAAACAAATAATAATAAATGCAATGAAGATACAATATGACTCGTCCACGATTGCAGTCAGTGTGTCATCAATTTCTTTTAGTTTTTCATTCATGGAGCCATTTAGATTTGTTGTTTTATTTCTTCGAAGTATGTGCTGATGAACTCATCGTTTCATTATTTCTTGACCAATTTCATTACCGCGTTGAAAACTACACGTCAAATGTAGAATGTTCATTTATCATGTTATTGTGATTCTGAAAATGTTGAAATCGAATGAAAACGTGTCTCTATGTGAATTGGAAACACTCTCATAAATCGGTGTTCAGTTTTGAATTTATGAACATATCGCGTGATCCTTATTTGCGCTACGTAAGAAAATATTTTTAATAGAAATAACATTGGTTAAATGTCATTGGACATAGAGCAAAAGAAGAAGGACTTCTGTAATTAACGATAAAGGTAACGTGATGTTCACAGGAAAAAAAACGCAAAAAGGGAAATATTCGAAATTATTTTTGTTTCTTAATGTTCGAAGAAGGAAAAATCCAATATAAACTCATTTGGTGGCATTGTTGCTGAAATAAAAGACAAAGAACTTTTGTACAATCCATTCCATGTACACACCTTGAAAATGCTACACCTTCAACTAATTTTCTGCACTGATAATCAACTATCACATTCAATTTGATATTAATTTACAATATGTGTATAAGTCAAAATTGAGAAAAATATTTTCTCAAATTTTCCGGGCAACGTATTTTGCATTTGAATAACATTACAATATAAAATAGGGAAACTATTAGCGACTAAGGGAAATTTATTGGAAGAATTCACGCAAATTGTCGAAACGAATTTTTCTATCGAACAAAATATGAATTATAGAAGGATTTTTATCACTTCAAGGTGTGTCTATTCATGTAAAAAGTGTATTCCAAGTAAGTTTGATACGAAAGGATATTAAAATAAGCACAGGAACTCTCCCAAAAAGGAACACTTTTCATTTCGTTTGACCGAAACTCGAATTCCATGATTTTATTACAATTTGATCACTTTTTCGGTGCTTCGCGTTTTTTATATGAATAATTCAAGTGTCAAAGGTATTTGAAAAAAGTATACTTTCTATACCCACAATTCTCAACAGCTCCTTTGATCGAAGGCATACAAAAAGGAAGGCACAGTTTCAAAAGAAGCATTTACATACAATGTGTCGCTTTAATCATACCGGCGTACGTCTTTGTATCTGAGTTTATCTCTGCTTTCTCGTTAAATGAAAAAGTATTCTCGTTTCAGTATTGTTTGATGTTGGCGGGAGTTGTTATGGTGGCAAATAACAAATAAAACCAGATGTGAATTCTTATATTATAATAATTTTCGGAATGGTTCTATTATTAATGTCAGAAAAATGCAACAAACATCAGTCTTTAAAAAGGCATCATTTTAAAGTTCAACGTATTGTCCTTGTGTTTGTAAAAAAACATTAAACATTTTGGACCATGTGTCAAAATCCGTTCGGCATTAACTAACTGGACAACAATCGAATGAATTTCAAATGTTTCCGAACATTTGTTTGCCAAAAGAACTCATGCTATTTCAAAGAAGTTTCCAAAAACAAACAACTATCATTCAAATACCAAAATGCTTTACATGTTATTTGAATGAACTGAACACAGGCAACAAGAATTATAAGAAAACGAATTGCAACGGGAGGTAGTTGCATAAAAAAAGTTACTTGGAAAGTTTATGCGATCAGTTTCGTCTGGAACACATTTAATATGTACATACTGGTACAACGTTGCAATACTTGAACCAAAAAAGGCAAATGAAAATTGACGCCAATGTAAGCAACAAGAATGTGGGCAACATTGTTTAAATTGTAGATTTGCTTAAAAATCTACAGCATATGTTTCATATTTAGCGTTAAAAGAAGAAAAAGAATAAACTAACCGGAAGACAAAAATTGGATGACCTTTGTATTGCACTCATATTTGCATTATTCTAAGAAGATACTTTGAAGACAAACAGTCTGAAGGATGCGTGCACTATATTTGATAATAAATATTATCATCATTTTCTTCTAGTTTTAAATTGTATAGAAAGTTCACATTAAAATGTTTTTCGTAATTTTAAGTCAAGTTCAACTGAAATCGTTCTGTATTGTGTTGCTGTATACTCGAATGTGCGATTCAATATGCATACGGTGAGAACTGGGAAGATTTACTGCAGAAATCATACAAAAAGAACTAAAAAGAATTTAAATTAACCAATAAAATGCATCGATGCATGCAAAACAAGTGATTCCATGAGCGCATAATCATAACGATGATTATGAATACAACATGGATAAAAAAAACCAGAGAGTTAACATGTAATTTGAGCGTATTACTAAACGACGTTTACTGCCTGCACAAATGAAAACTAAAGTTATAATAATTTTAATTAAATTGCAACTATATTTAAAGAAACACGTAGCAAAACAAGTAGAAATATTGCAAAAAAGATGTGTAGGCCAAATTTCTATATGCACATGTGTATAATCGTCGTGAAGAGTTCAGCATGTGCGACTGCAATTATTTTGCGTGTTCAACGACTTTAAAAGTTATAATGGGCACAAAAAAGTCAAACACAAGCATCTGCTTATACATATCTTTGAACTATAAATGATTAAAATTAAACAGTTTCAAGATGTGGTTTGAACTGATTATCAGATAATTCTGAAATAAAGTCGAGAGAAGAGAAATTTTTTATATTGTAATTATACTGCATCTTGATTGGAATTGATGAGAATTCGAATTTTGAACAAAAAAGAAGGACAAACTTTGCATTCCATGGTGTGAATAAATTCCTATTTAAACATCATCATTTCACACATTTATGCATAGTATGTTCAGATATTTAATCGGAATTAAAATTGATTCCAATCATTTATTATTATCTCCATCTAAACGCTTTCCATCGTTGTAATTTCACCGGATTTATAAATATTAATTTGAAGAGAGATGAAGAATATCAATTCAGTCTGTTGACTTCTCTGAAAATACAAAAAAATATTTGTTTCGAAGAAATTCCAATTAAAAATCTTATTAACGTAATGGTAAACGTTTGAGTTCTTTATTGTCATTATGATTAATAATATAATTCAATATCATATATATTCCTTTGAAGACAATAGTTTTAGTTCATCTTAGAGATATCGATATATTTTATATTCTCAAATGTAAAATTGTATTCAGACTTATTGAAATAAAGTTTGTTTTTGTTTACACTAGATAAAATAGAGAGCATATGCAAAATTCTTGGTAAAATCATACATCGAATAAATTTCGATCGAACTTAAGTAATTTGTTTAATTTGTTCTTCAATGGATTTAATTTTAAATTACTTTACAACAAATCATTTTGTATAGAAAATGTGGGTGTACGTCCTATATATAAGACTGGATTAGTTTGAGAAGTTTATAAGAAAGTTTACCAATTCTAGAAGATTTTAGTTGGTAATCTCTGCATACATGTAAATCAGACCCGCTTGTCATCACAGTTTGCGTGAATATTACAAACATACTTGAACTAATGAAGTTTCTTTAGTGTTCTTAGGATAATCCGATATGAAACGAGTTGATGATTTGAACTTATCATAACAAAGGGTAATATTTTGATCATGTACAAAAATGCTAGGGGGCATATACAAGATTGGAGGTCTCAGATTCATGAAGAAGGGATCAAATTTGTTCAAAATATAATATTTGTGGGAAAAATTATTAGCGTAGATTTGAATCGTTGTATCTACCCCCTAGATTATAACTGCACTGAAGTAATTATTCTTATTGACTAAATATGAAAAACTCTGACACAAAGCATTGCGCAAATTGCATTCACTTCATTTTACTGTTTAATATTTCTTTCTTATTTAGTGACTTTTGCTCCAAATGCGTCTTTACTTAACATACTTCAACGAAGGCTTTGTATTACATTCGACTTTGTGAATTGTATTTTGTGCTTTCATATAATTTCATATGTATATGTGTATATTTTTCTATTCCCTAAAACTACAATGCTACATTTTTTACAAAACTATTACACTGAACCCAATAGCAATTTAAAATGTTAACAAAATTTGAACGATTCACTGGTTTTAATACACACTCACAGTAATTCAAACTTGATTTAGATTTTTTTTTTGTGTTTTTTACATTTACAATATTTCACTACTTTATACTTTACCTGCGATAGCTCCAGTAGCAGCACCGGCTGCAGCACCTACTAGAGAACCTTCTTTCATACCAATACGAATATTTGGTCTCAAAACAATCTTACAGTCTTCTTTGGGTGTTTTTGTGGTATCTCTGAATTCTGGATAACATGTTTGAATTGTTTTCATTCAATTGATCAATGGTAAATGCGTATGAATTTACAAAAACTAATAAAAGTATGCACACGAATTTCATTTTAATGTTTTAGTCCGATGTTTATATTATATCTGTACTTCAAAATTTTAGTAGCTTCTTTGTGAACATTCAAATGACAAATATTCATTTATTGTGTGATAATTTATTCAGAGATGTGTACGTTCAATTCTATTTTACAAATATTTTGTAGCTGTTTGTGATTTTATCAATCTACAGATGTTGACAAATTCTCATGCGATTTATATATGTGAATGAAAATACGTACACAAGTGTGATAACCATTGACCCATTATACCGCAATAAATTGTGCTTCGCTGTTCATGATTATAATGTTTCAGTGTAAGTTACACTTTACACAAAAGTAAATTCAATTGCATATTGGTACTATTGGAGGTTGAAAGAAGTTGTAGTCAATGTTTTCAATGTTTTTAGATGATCCAAAAGAAGTTGATTTATTAGTGAGCACTGTATGTAAGTTACAAGTTGTAACATTGAATTGGTCGACATAAATTGCAATAAATTTGTGGAAAAAAATGAAATGGGGGCGATTTGTGTCTTCCTTTTTTCCATATCATTATCTTTTTCATACAAGCTAAAATGCATATTTCGTCACAAAGAAAAACAGCTAGGCTGAAATTTATTCAATTGACAAGGAAAAGTTCTAAGGAGGAAATTATTTCTCAAGAAAAAATCGGTCTCCTAAATGTACATAAGATAGGATGTTAGTTACCTAAAAAATTACACAAACTATGCACCAGTGATTGTAAATGACTACTCATACATATACGGGAATGTGTATATATGTTTCACTGTCTGTCTATGTGAATATGTTCATGTATAAAGATTATGTATGATTTGGCACGTATCCATTAACAACGGCAAATGTTGAGATTTTTTGATCTTGAATTTTGCTGCGTTCAACGTTTTTTTGTGTTTTTTTTTTGCGTTGATTGCACCATTTGACTGGGGAAATATATGATATTCCATTTCATCGTCTCTCTGTTTGTGTGCTATTATAAACTTAACGGAAGTACGATAGGGTTTTCAAATGTCGCCGATACAAATATCTCCATGGCTTCCGAAGGTTGAAATGAATTGTGAATGGATGGAAGGCATTTTACCATTAAAAAACGTATCATATCTTTTTGCTGGCGGAAGTGCATTTTATTTTCCTCATATTCGATGTTTCCCTGTTACTATAGATGGATTTTCATGTTTTCAGCGACATTATCCTCTACAAAAATGAGCGTGATTTTCTCCAAATTTGACAAAAGTTAACTCCATGTTTGAACGTTTGATTTTAAAAATTGAAAATTTATGAGGGCGAGTTTTCCATCCACTATTGTTGTGGTAGTAAAAAGTGTGACGATGGGATTTTTTTTTTGCTAAACTGAATCCTTTACATTCACTGATTCAAAAGTTAATTAATTTATAAAACATTTATTCAAGTAGATCATTTTTTTGTGAAATTAAAACACTTCTAATATATTACGTGCGCTATCGCCCGATTTTTATTTAAAAAAAAAGAACACAGCGTAAATTGTAATTTCGTTGAAAGCACATAAAACTTTTACATATGTTAATGAATGTTTTCCATAAAATTCAACCTTTTACCCCATTTGATCATTTGATTATGCAATAAATTATCAACTATGATACATTCGCATACCCAGGAGGAGAGGATGCACATATCGCATGCAACGTATATTTTATAATTTAAATTCTGATTATATGGAGTTAAAAAACGAAAGCATCATACTATGTCAACGGTGATTGAACGTGTGACTATTAACATGGTATAGATGTATAAGCAGAAGTGCAAACATTCATTGTTTTTTTCTGTGTACACTTGCTTGGCACAACCCAGCCATAAAACTAATTTTTAGCTAGCAGTAATGTAACAATTTAAATTAAATGATTAATTAACGATGAGCGATAATAGGATTTCAACATTTTCCATAGAACATAATTCCAACTACAATGCTGTCAACGTTTGTAATGTTTGTAAAATGCTCCAAATCTTTGAATTTCAGTAGTGTTGGCCTCCGAATAATTACAATTGGAATGAATAGCGTTCTCAAAATATGTTTGGCTTGAACATAGTAAGCGTATTAAATTTAGCTTCGTTGCAGATTCTATTAGAGTATATATCCAAGTCCAAACGTTGTTTAAAGATATTTAAAGCCAACTACAGTAATACAATGAATTAAGGATATCCGCTAGAAGCTTCACCATTAGCAATTAATATAATTTATGGTGTAAAAACATAAAATTCTTTGTTCTTTTCCATAAATGTCGAGCGCTCTACATATCAATTTTTTGCATTATCTAATTACTTATTTATTTAGCACATAATGTATAATGGCAAGTAAACCTATTCCCTGCGATGCATTTATTATCTGATTCCCAGAAAGTGTTATACATTCTCTCGATGTAAAAAATGACCGCAGAAGCAGTAAAGTAACGGTGGATGCATTGTGTATGTTCTACTCAGTTTATGAATATTCATATATGCCTGAACTCGAAATTTAATGTATTTTCGAAAGAAAAAAAAAACGAAAAATGTGCTCATTTCACCCAACTTGCGTGAAATACATCGCTTTTCTATTGTACTTTCATAATAATTTTATTGAAGCGAAGAAACATGACCTAACTGCTTATTTTTAACTTTCGGAACATTTGAGGTGAAAAGGGTTAGGTGAGACCATGTTGAATACGCTGGGTATAAAGAAAAAAAACATGAAGTGAATAAAAAAGGATATATGCTGCAACTTGACTGGATTTATAAATAATGTTAAAAATGAACGTCAACATACACACTTATTTATTCATTTTCATGTATCTTACAATTCCAATTTTTTGAACACTTTAAAAGTAATTCATGACAGTTCTTTCTACCATATTAAAGATACAAAAACTGAAGAGAGCATTGTTTCAAAATTGCCTTTGTTAAATACAAAACAAAAACATAATAATCTTAATAACACAAAAATTTCATTCAAATATTTCATTCTATTCTGGTACAACGTGATCGAATCGAATTGTCTCACAGCTGGTTTGAAATGTAAGTATTTTCTGATTTAACAATTGTTCCATTGTTTAACATATATTTTAATTGATTTTATTTACAGATACCGATAATCAACGAGTCATTATTCACGTGAAAGATGTAAACGACGAGCCTCCATACTTCATCAATCGACCGTTGCCAATGCAAGCCGTTGTTCAATTAAATGCACCACCAAATACGCCGGTATTTACATTACAGGCTCGTGATCCAGATACTGATCACAATATTCATTATTTCATTGTACGAGACCGTACCGGAGGACGGTAAGAATCGATATTATTACAAGTCATTATTTAACATTTTTTTTACTTGTCATTATGACTCAATTTTGTTTCCAATTTTCAGATTTGAAGTTGACGAACGATCAGGTGTGGTCCGTACACGTGGTACAGATCTCTTTCAATTGGATATGGAATATGTTTTGTATGTAAAAGCCGAAGATCAAAATGGAAAGGTAGATGATCGTCGATTCCAAAGCACACCTGAAGAACGTTTATCGATTGTCGGTGGAAAGAGAGCACCACAATTCTATATGCCAAGCTATGAAGCTGAAATTCCAGAAAACCAAAAGAAAGACTCAGAGTAAGTACAAAACATTCACAAAAATAAGACTTTGCGCGAAAAGAAACCGTTTTACATTCCTGATACAATGGTGTGTTGAAATTTTTTGTTCTTCATTGCTAATTTTGATTGAATTCATTTTCGATCAACCAGTAATGGTTACATTTATGAGAATCAAAACAAGGGCAAAATAATAAAGTTGTTGATTCAATTATTATCCCGATTCAGAAATGGTTCATTTAACAACTGCCATAATATTATAACAGCCATTAAAATCGTTTCAATTATTTATTCTATTAAATTATGGTCAATGTTTTTCCTATATAATGGTGTCAAATGTCCAATTTGTCGTTGAAACGATTTATCATCGCAATGTATTAAATCAATTTATAAATCTCAATTTGAAAAAACCATTTCTATAAATGAAAACTCTAAATTTTCCCTCATTTTTTGCAGCATCATATCGGTTAAGGCCAAATCATTTGCCGATCGTGAAATTCGTTATACACTGAAGGCTCAAGGACAAGGAGCGGGAACATTTAACATTGGACCAACTTCAGGAATCGTAAAATTGGCGAAGGAACTTGATTTTGAAGATTTGCGTCAGCCGCATGTTTATTCATTGGTTGTGACAGCCACTGAAGATTCAGGTGGTTTTTCGACATCCGTTGATTTAACCATCAAAGTAACGGATTGTAATGACAATGCACCAAAGTTCGAACTACCTGATTATCAAGCGCACAACGTTGACGAAGACATTCCACTCGGTACAAGTATTCTCAAAGTCAAAGCAATGGACGCTGATTCTGGCGTTAACGCAGACATTGAATATCTCGTTTCGGACGATCATTTTGCCGTTGATTCAAACGGAATCATTGTTAATAATAAACAATTGGATGCAGATAACAATAATGCCTACTACGAATTTTTGGTTACCGCAAAAGATAAAGGAGAACCACCGAAGAGTGGAACGGCCACCGTTCGTGTTTACACAAAAAATAAGAACGATGAAGAACCAAAATTCTCACAACAAGTGTACACACCAAATGTTGATGAAAACGCCGGTCCAAATACATTGGTTACGACCGTAGTCGCTTCTGATAAGGATGGTGATAATGTACGTTTCGGTTTTGTTGGAGGTGGGACAACCAGTCAACAGTTTGTAATTGAGGAAATTACTGGTGTCATTCGATTGCATAGTAAAGCGATTGCACTGGATCGCGATAAGTACGAACTGAATGTAACTGCAATGGACGATGGATCCTGTTGTGTAAATGGTGATGCTACAATTCATACGTCAACAGCAGTCGTTGTTGTTTTCATCACTGATGTGAATGACAATAAGCCCATGTTCAAGGATTGCGGTACTTATTATCCAAAGGTTGAAGAAGGCGCTCCAAATGGCAGTCCAGTCATTAAAGTTCAGGCTACTGATGAAGATAAAGGTGTTAATGGACAGGTGCGTAAATTTTAAGGTTTAAGACTCTATATGGAAGTGACTCTTAATGATTAATAATCAATAATCGACGTATTTTGAGTAAAAGGATTGTGAGACATTCATTTTATTCAACAAAAAAAATTTCTCACATTTCTTCTAAAATATATATTCATTCGGAGGGGAATGAAGTATTATTGAGAATTCTCTTCGATGTTGACAAAAAAATATTATTTTCATCACCCCGTTATATATGATATATATCTGTTGAGAACAGCAGGAGTCGTATAATTCATAAAACATTGAATCAGCATTCTCCAAACTAAATGTAAACTATGATAGTGTTGAAAAACTTATAAATATAATTTGAATAAATGACAACAAAAGAATAATGAATGAATAGAAAATTGTCATTTTGCTGTCGCTCTACAAGTTGTTCTTCAATATATCTTTAACAAAGCAAATAGTAAATTGTAATTTCGCCAAATCACTAACTTTATTAATTTAATATGAAATCTTGACTTCAATCAAATTCAAATTATTTCAAGTTTTTAGATAGTATTTTTTAATCAAATAAATCAAATATATGACAAATAAGTCAATAAATTTCATGAATCGATCATGAATGGTAAAATTAATTTGTTTCACGACATGAATTTTGGCATTTATTGAATGATTAATCAGACTTGTTAGTGATTTGTTATACCGGTATGAACTAAAAAAATGATATACTCAGAGATAGATTTGTTTATTCATGATGATTACGCGTGTGTGACACCAAGCGGCATCAAGCTGCCTTATCTTATTTCATATTTTTCGTTAAAACACACTGTCTGACATTATACATCTATGAAAGCCTTACTCACAATCATCAGGCGATGAATGGTTCATCTCACCGCTGTTATTCAATTTTGGACACGTACTATCTTTCTCACATATCCGTACTGTGTTTCTATTTGTTAATGTTGAGCCACGAAAGAGTTGTGTAGCAACGTGGTAAACAGTCAACATTTGATTGATCGGCCTTCATTCAAAATAAACATTTGTGATGATTTCAACCATCTCCATCTTTTTCTACATCACATTACTTTAACTACTTTTACTGGAAATTCCGCACGCAAAAACTGAAACAATTTTAAACAAATTTTTCATCCACAGTGAAGATAGTATCTCTATTTAAATGAAGTTTTTTTTTGAGTCTGTGCAATTACAATTATCTCCATTATAATGTAGTAGTTTTTAGAGAAAAAGTGCGAAATTTATCTAATTAAATGGAGTGAATTGTAGATATTGTAAATATTTAAAAAAAAATAAAACTAATTCTTGGAGTTCAATTTAATTGCAGGTCAAATACTCAATAGTTCAACAACCGAATCAAAAAGGCACCAAATTCACTGTTGACGAGGAGACAGGTGAAGTGTCAACAAATAAAGTATTCGATCGTGAGGGAGATGATGGTAAATTTGTATCGGTAACTGTCAAAGCAACCGATCAAGGAGAACCAAGTCTGGAAGGCGTATGCTCATTTACGGGTAATTGAAAATGCATATGTCATGTTAAACTTAACAACAATTTAATAAATACCTGGATTTGGCTAATATGACATTTTTCTTTTGCTTTTATAGTGGAAATAACGGATGTAAACGATAACGTAAGATTTACTTTTCTATTATTCACTAAATTAATCTTAATATTAAAAAAAAAATGAACTTTTAACAATTTTTTTGAACTTTGACAACGTTTCAATAGCCGCCATTATTCGATCGACAAGTAAGTGTCTCAAAATTCCCATACAGTCTGGGTGAATTTCACAAATTTAATAATCTATTTGTCACCTATAGAAATATATCGAAAACGTTAAACAAGATGCAAGCATTGGAACGAATATTCTACGTGTATCGGCCTCAGATGAAGATGCTGATAATAATGGAGCTATAGTATACTCGATTTCGGCACCATACAATCCACAAGATATGGAATATTTTGAAATACAACCAGAGTCTGGATGGATCGTTCTAAAGAAACCGCTTGACGTAAGTGTCCTCAATGTGAACGTATTCTTTTTAAAATAACCAACATTTTATTAACATTTCACAAAAGATTAATCAAATTACAGAATTATGAATAAGTAATTTTCAGAACATAAAAAAGAATGGAGTGAGAGTTGATTGTATGAATGCTTTACCTCTATTGATTTCCACTTTGATTTCGTTGTAGTTCCCTGTGAGCATTTATGCTAAAATTAAATATATTTTATCGTTTTATTCGGCGAACTCTAAAGAGAACATTTCTCAACATTTTGGCTACAGCTGATTTTATTTTTACATTTTTTAAAATAATATTTAATTATTAATACTTTATTTCGATTTTTTGTAAATGTTCACAAAAAGTCTAATATTGACCGAAAGAAGAAAAAATCGGAACAAATAAATTATTTTTATTTAAAAATTATATTTAAAAAAAAAAAAAAATAATTGAAAATGTGAATGATGAATTTAAGAAATATGAATAGATGAGATTTATTTTTTTAAAAAAATGCCTGAAATTTGAAATGGGAAATAATTTATTTTGTTGATAAATTTTTTTTTCTTTCGTCTACTATTCAAAATACCAAAACATATGAAAAAGAAGTATTCATGAGTTTGGGTTGATTATATAAATACTGGCTTATTTAATTGTATCTTTGAACGCACAACTTATTTATTGTTTTGCAAAAAAAACGAATTTTCTTTCTATCTCTATCATAATCACAAAAATTTGAACAAAACATACACTTGTACTAATAATAATATGATTTCAAAGAAAACGATATCAAATGTTTGTATGCTCTTTCGTGAAAAGAACATTAAACGCAAGTCCAATATCGCGATTATATTATTATTAAGTATATATATAATATATATCAAAATTCGCACAATTATTTTTTTGAATTCTTCGTTTTATCTTTTAATTGCACAAAAGCAAAATGAACACATTCGCTCGATACAAATGTACTGTAAGATTGCACTTTGAGATGCGCACATACTCACACTCACATTTATTGAAAATCGTTGATGCAAACTGATATCACAATTATATTTTTCACGCACTCTTGCATTTGTAAATGAATTTTTAAATCGGTACTGATATTTTATTTATTTATTTTTTGTCACATGTATTTTATTTAAATTGGCTCCCATTATTCGCCAATAAGATTTTATTTAGTTGAAACCATTTTGTTCGGTTCAGTAATTTCTTTTACTTTCAGAGAAAATTCCAAAATAACTTTATTAACTGTTCCGTTCTTGTGTCGAAATTCGATGTGGTTGCAAAATAAGGAAAGATAATTGTGTGTCCAATTGGATTAAAAAATAAAAATATAAATCCCAACAAAAAAAAATATACGAAAAAAGTTGATGATGGAGTAAAAAAGAAAATACGGTTAAAATTGGCCAAATCGGATTTTATATGATATAATATGTTTTTGGTATGAACTGTTTTTTTGCGAATAGTAAAAAAAATCAAACATTTTTTTTATTGGTAACAACGATTGACATCACGCAATTTATTTTTGCAAAAGCGTGTCCAGAATTTTTGTGAAAATTTTATTTTGTAGCCAAATCGTATTTTTGATGGTTATAATCACACAAAATCAAAATATTTTTGCATTTATATACGGAAAATGATACCGAATTTTGCGTTCGATTTTTTTGGAATAAAATATTTTTTGCATATTCCACCATTTTTTAGATTAAGACCAATAGCATAAGACTTTTTTTATCAACACATCGTTAAATTATCGCAGGTATTTTGGAGGGGCCATTTTTGTGCGGACCATATACATTCATACAATTTATTTTTGAGACGATTTTTTTTATTCTTTAGGATAAGACAAAAATTTGTTAAACGAAAAAAAAACATTTTTTTCTATCTTAAACCGTTTTTAGCATAAAATTTACTCGAAACCATGAATACCTAATGCTTGGACTGAAAACAATTTATTTTTGACGTTTTTTGTTCAACGCTTGACAATTTATCGACAAGGTATAACTTTTGAATTTTTTTCAAAAAAGTGACCTCATTTGATTTGAATTCAATACAAATTGATTTTGATTCAAATTTAATCAAACCGGATTTTTAAATTCATCACAACTAGAGTATAATACATGATTAGAAAATGAAAGATAAGTGACATTTTCCATCAGTGTTTGGGGCATAAGCAGAAATCTTCGAGAAAAAAAAAACACAATCGACGAAAAATCGCATAACGACACGTTGGAAAATTTGAAATAGACTTATTACAGATGTGAATTTAATTGGCAACGAACAAACCATTTTTGAGACTTCGTGCCGTTCGCACACACAATCTAATGCATTGAACGAAAAATAAAAACCGAAATAAAGGATAAACGATCTTAAACCAAATCGAAATTGGTAAACATCAAGAGATCGAACGTTGAAGATATAAACGTTCGATGTTAATCTTGAATTGCATTTCGAACATGCTTAAACGAACGAATAAAGCAACCAGCATCCTATTTGGATTGTATCCTAATTTGACATTGTTATGTTTTCGTTTTTGGTTGTTTACAATCACTCACATGTCCTGTGTGTATTTGCAGTTTCCAGCACCAAAATCAAATATTTGTACAAATTGGCAAATTTAATTGAACTAGCAGCACAATTCCGATCCCGTGTACTCCTTTGCTTTTCGAAAGCGCTTAAAAAGCTATTCATTGCATAAACATTTATTTTCCGCTGATCAATGTTGAATTGTAATTTCTCCAGTTTTTTGTATCACACACTACTCACACGACGAATAAAAAGCGAATTAAAGTTTATTTACTGGTTCGAAGGAGAATTTTACAATGGAGGCGGTCAAATGGAGTTTATTTGTAACCATATGACTGTAAAAGGTTTTCAACGAATTGAATGACATTTAGTATGATTTACTTCCCCTTCATCAATCCTACTCACGTGAGTACTGTTGCAGTGTGATACGTGAGAAATTGCTGTGAGTGGAGCGCTGTAGCTTCTTCCAAACTTTTTTTTCAATGTTGACACTTTTTCGAAAAAGTTCGTTTAAATGCAATGATATAGCATATTTTAACGCTAAGAGAAAGCACTCTAACCCATCCCTTTGCACCTTGTCAATTTGATTTTTTCGTTTATTCTTTTAATTTAATGGGTTTTTGTTGAAAATACACAGTCACACCGGTAGCTTTAGAGAAACGCACAATTTAATTATATCCGAACCTAATTGTCCTATCATTGACTCAATCTCATCCGAGTTCACCATGTAAATTCCGTTTTGTCCGTCATTGCATGATTGTTTCAAATGATGAAAGCTTTGTGATGTCTGAAAATTGACATTCCTTGATTTAATGTAGTCGAAGTAGTTTACACGTTAGAACACAAGATGAAATTAAATAAATTGGGTTTTATTTTTTAATTTTCGGTTTCATTTTCAACGTTTACAAACAACGTCTCTGTGTCTATTTATCTCATCTAAATATTTTGTATATATGGTTTTTTATTGGAAATTCATCACATTATAAAGGGGTGTCAAACCGTAAGTAGATTGGCATTCAAATCTCAATTTGATTCTTGGTCAGTATATTACCAATGGTCCATTGGCAATGGATCAAAAATCACGCTAAATCAAGTCCCTTTTATAACTCGAAATTGACCAAGAATTGTTGTATTCACTCAGTATTAAATTCCATTTTGTCAATTTATAATGAACCACTACTATGGTTATTTAGTTTTCTATAAACACATACAAATACCTCGATATCCTCGAACTAGAACTTTTTTTTTTTTAATATTTTCCATAATAATTATCATTGACACCGTTCCTATGTTTTCAAAAGAGAGTATTCATCAATTAGCTATCCAATTTTCATAGCTCTATCCCAAATTTAAATTCATTCATATATCCTTTGGTAAAAAAGATATTATTTGTTACATCGTCTTTCGTTTTCACAATTTAATGCTTTTTTGTATCTTTTTTTATTTAAATATGTATATGATTGTGTTTTGTATATAAATGTAAACTACACTCATGCATGCCATTGTTTGGAATTCCTGCTTTCTCAGCTCACCAGCTCACATATTCCTAACTGCACATTATTATGTTTGGTCCGATCGAAAGAAGGCAGCGATCTCATTATTTTGATTTAATGTGATCCATAATGTATCGTAGCCTATGATACAAAAAAAACCATTGCCATTTACTAATCGAACTGTTTATTTTTAGATGAAAAACTGGTAAGAACTCATTTAAAAAGATCATGTGCATAATCGTCGGATGCAAAACACATATGGAGCACATTGTGTACATATGAATCGATAACGATAATAATCGTGCAATTTAAAACTCTTACAATAGTCAAATCTAATTTTTTTTTACAACGATCCACATTTCATTTACAATCCAATCCGAATGAATTCCTTGAACACAATTGAATTCCTAAACAAATAAACAAACACATACACACACACATTCATTGCTATTCAGAACAATAGACTAACGGTCAAATGAATTGATTGGATTACATGTTAATTTATTTACTTGGTTCTTTTGTTTTCATGTGTCTTTATCTAATTCAATTCACAGAAATGTATGCAATAATTATGAATAGACGATTACGGATAATTTGTATCGAGATGCCGGGAGATTACTGCTCGATGAATCAATTTTTATCATCAATTTACATTATTGATTTAACTAACAAACGGATTCCTGTTTATTCAATTATTTTGTTTTTTACACTACTCGTAATTTATCCAATGAAATAATTATTGCATTGCATATTTGAAATAGATGATTACATTTCATAATCAATCTTTAATGATTTTACAAATGTTGCGGTTACTTTTTTCAATTCCGGCACATATATTGGAAGTATTTTTTCTGGTTTTAGGTTCAATTAGTTTTTTATTATATTTATTTATTATCTTTTAATTTGATTTATTTTCGGCAAATTATGAAAATCGTGTACTGCATATTTAACATCTGTTTTTTTTTATTTGCTCATCCACAATTTTCATAATTTTTTTTCGTTTATTTAATTTTACTTTGTTTATTTTGATTTCATTTATTTTAAATTTTCAAATTAACTAATCAACTGGGCGTTAAATACAAACATCACACATAACACTTTTTATAATAACAAATATATTTTATGTTCTTTTTTTAAAAAAAACTACCCTTTAATTTCTTTGAAACAGGTGTACGCAATTTTATAATTTATTTATGGTTTTTATCAAATGTTTATCTTTGTTTCTTTTTTTCTTTTTTCTCTTCTGTCTACCCGCCTCATCTCTAACCACAAATCAAATGAAACTGCAAAAATTGAAATAAAATTTAAAAATAAAAACTGCCTCTAATGAAAACTGAAATATCACATGTCACACACATACTAACCGAATTTGCACACATACATACATTTCTCCTGGATACGTGCAAATTATACAAAAAAAAAAAACAAATATTATCTATCTCATACGTTCGCAAAAATTCGCTTCGATTTGTGAAATTTGTTGCAAAACAAAACAAAAAATTCCCGAAAAATGAAAATTTACACTGAAACAAAAACGATCCTAAAAAAAAAAATCACGAGTAGCGTGAGCGATATCGACTGAGAGTTCGTGCGTCGGATCGAGGTGAACCACCATCACATGCCGATGTTGATGTTGAACTAGACGTTGTCGACAGAAATAATAAACCGCCGATCTGGGATAAAAGCATTTACGGCCCCATACACATAAAAGAAAATGTCACTGTTGGTACGGTTGTAACGTCAGTCAAAGCAAGGTTGGTATTAATTAACAGCACAAAAGAATCATACGACAAAACCAATGTTTAAAGAAAAACATTTCACTCCTCCACAAAAAAAAAAACTCTCAACTATTTGAAAGATTGAAATCATCGCCCTTATTAATGATGATGTTGAATCGGTTTGAAGAAAGAGCTTTTCGATGAAAATTGATTTTAATTAAGATCGAAAAGACAAGTGTTCATTGCCATTATGATTACACTATTAGTGATTTATAATCGCATTTTAGTGGCTTTAACTTCTAACATGAAATGTGCTCTCTGGTAAAATAAAAACAATAAAAAAAGACACAGCGAGACACAAGTAAGTACACATTCTTACCATCTCTCTATTTTCAATCGATGTAAAAAGAGAGACGTAAGTTCACCTGTTTACCCATTCGCGTGAAAATCAGATAACTTCACTTTAATTGACGTTATTGTTTTCACTACGAATTATTTAAATGTTTTGAACTTCAAAGCGAATTGCGTATACAAACATTTGACTAAGAAAAATAGTGAGAGAAACTCACGACTCTCGACAGGTGACACAAACGACTATCGACTCTATGACTTGCTACATTTTATTTATTTTGTTACCTCTATACATATTACATACTATATACATCGCTAAAATGGTAAAATTGCATTTAAGCTAGACGGCAAACAAAACCCGAATAAGTGCATAAGTAATTCGCTTGAGAAAAACACATTATGTTGCAGCGGAAAATTTTAAAATCAACAGAAAATACCTGCGAAAATTTTACGTAAATGCAATTTGTGTTCCTAATTAAAAGACCAACTAAAGACTAACACGCTTATATTTTATTCCATTTTTGTAGTTAAACTCAACTGCTAATATATATTTTATACTTTTTTCCTTAATCTAGTAAAATATTTGCTCTATACACTCCCATTTGCAATCGTTATTCTCTTTTAAATGTTATTTTTGAAATTCCTGGTAATACATATAATATAGTCATTTAAATCAGGATGCAAATAGTAGTTCAAAGGAGTGAATGTTTTGCTGATTTATTTTTATTAACTGTATGAACAAATTTCGATTAAATTTAAGTCCCTAGAAACGTGACTTGTATGATTGACTGTTTAAGTAGTTAATCATATGAGTATTGTTAAAAGGAACGTGAGGAACCATTGCCAAATTTGCCAAATTGGATGATGAACAATTTTTGTTCGTAATTTTGTGATAACTCTACGCAGCATATAACCAATTGAAATTGTATACCTTTAAAAATGTCTAATTTCCTTCTTTTTGCATTGATGAAGAAACTACTACTAACATAACTAGATCATTTTTTTAATATAAAAACCTACGTTGATCTAGTTTCATTCCAAATAGTTCAATATGTAAGAAATGTTATAAGATTAATATGACTAAGATCGATTTTTAAAAAGCAATCTCTCTTTTCTAATCATACTAAATTTTAATTGATGGCGTCTTATAGGATAATTGTTGAATCCGATCTAGTAAAAAATATGACTTGTTGAAATATTTGGAATTTAACAGGATTTTCATGCATTGAATTAAATTTTTTTATCTAATAGAGAAATTTCGCAATAATAATTTTAGTAGTAGCATTTCCCTTGGTAACTATTAGTTACTAACTAAAAAATAGGCTAAAAGTGGAACAACCTTCGTATTTTGTATGCTATGTGTGTTAGTGAGAATCAAATGCGATCTAAAATCTGCTAATCGAATCGAATTTAAAAAAAAAATATAACAATAATATTTTACCTATTGCTGATCTATTTGGATTTGTTTTTTGCTTTTTTCCCGCTAATTTTTGTAAACACAAAAAATACTTTTTGTATTCAACCAAATTGTGTGTTTAACGAAAAAAAAAAATAACCTGCGCTGCCATTGAAATTTGGTCGATTTACTGGTTTTGAATCGATCAATGAATCGGTGATATGGCTGTTTTATCTTCGATTTGCGAACAATTTGTAGCGTGAAACGTACAAATTGGAGGCAATGGCACAAGATAAGGGATATCCTCCACTATCGCGTACGGTTGAAGTGCAAATCGATGTCGTCGATCGTGCCAATAATCCACCCGTTTGGGATCATAATGTTTATGGGCCGATATATGTCAAGGAAAATATGCCAGTTGGTGGCAAAGTTGTTTCAATCAAAGCCAGGTCGGTGATATACATCATACTTTACAAATATATACATTTTTTTCTTTGCATTTCTTATAAATTCCATTTTTCTTTCCATTATTTTTTTTTTGTTTTTGTTTTATTCTCTTTGTTTTGGTTGATTTTATTTTGTTTTTCTCTTCACTCACTATGGTGTCGGTAACATGAATTGTACTCAATGGCTAAACTTTGGCTTTAATGCGTTTAACATCATCAACAATTCACCAAAGCATAAAGTCGATGCAAGATAATTTCAGGTTCATAATTCATCAGTAACTAACGTGAACACTCAAATCTATTATTATAAGCCAAATTTTTACAAAAACTTATTCATTGTATTTCTGTAAGATGAATTCCATGTATTGAATTTGTTAGCTCTGCATCGAAGCTGTACAAAGGTGGAAATTGGCAAATTCAAATTGTTACCATCAAATATGAAACACCAACAAACTCCACAAAAATATTTACGAACTTGACTGATTTTGCAACTTTCAAATCAAAATTTTAATAAATACAAAATATCCTTCACGGAAACGCATTATTTACTATTTAATCATTCAAGTTTTCCAAGAGAAATGTTGATTCATTAGTATTTTAATTACTATTGACTGCGTCCAAGGACAATATATGCGGTCGTACTATCATTGAACTTCCTCTTTGATATGGTGCAAAGTCTATTTATATGCTAATTAACTCAAGTCGAGCCCAAAAACTGATGAAAGTCAAACTTTTAACCCCATTACTCAAACTTAAACATTTGGTTCGACATTTTAATTTAAAATATCTCTTTTTTTATTTTGGATGAAACATTTTTATTTTCCATTATTTATTATTGGCCGAAATGTTTATAATTGAATCATAAGACTTAAAAATAATCATAGCATTTTACCTTATAAGTAATAATTTCGCTATTTTTAATTATGCATGTGGTGTTCTAGCTGTTCATGTAGTGTATTAATATAATTTTATACTTTTTTGCATTTGTATTGAAAACACTTTTACCATTTTCATTAATATTTCCTCAAACGTAACGAATTGCGTGTCTTGCTTGATCCATCAAGTAAGAAATTAGTAATGTGTTTGCATTTGTGTGTTTCGATACAAATTGCAATTTTGTTGAATTTTTTGATGATTTGAAATGCACCGTACAAAGAGTAGTGACCAGCACTTTGTTAATTTCGGTTTGTTCACGGTAAAAATAAAAAAACGAGATCTTGATTGACGTATTCCAGAAGGTCCACGAATAAAAACTGTGAACGAAACCATGCACATGCACATAACACAATATGCACAACATCGCTCTTATTTTTTCACTGTACTCGTACAACAAATAAGAAAACCAACTAAAAATCTTTTAATTAAAGTGATGACTTTTCACATTTGCACCAAATCATAGCTATTGTATAGATGAATTTGTCCTACCATTTTATTGCGAGACAAAATATTGTAAAACAATTCACAGCTCATAAACTGAGACGAAAAGAAGACACAAACATAACCGCCGGACATAATTTGCAAATAAAATGTTATACAAACTGCTCAGAATAAAACTTGAACTTCATCATCAACAGATAATGTGTATTGGTACATTTTATTTCGTACAAATAATAGAGGGAATAAATCGAATAGATTTATTGGTATTCCCTGAAATAAAATGATATTTACTTGCACTTTTCAAGTATAATGAAGATCACGTTTTTTTCTGGACCATTGTTATATGTTTGTTTTGCGTGAGTGAACTGTTTAATTTTGTGTTCAAATCATTAAAAGTCTTTTTTCCGACCTTGGGTCGAGATGATTGTCTAGCTGCTGCTATTTATAATTCTTGTTCGCTACGTAACATCATTCAGGGGTAGAAGAAAAATGAAACCTTTCGTTTACTTTGAATTAAAATTAACGAAAGTATGATATTACGTTGTTCCACTATCAATAACAACATCCAGCAATTATTTCGATCCAAAGTTTGCTTTTGTTATAAATTTGACCTAATTGGTAAGTATGAGGCGTGTGTTTTGTGGTTCACAAATGGTGGAGTCTACGTGGAGACAACGTGCAAAATTGAGCATGGTCAATGGTCATTAAAGAGAAATAATGTTATCCAGGCGAATTAAAAAAAAATATATATAGACTGGACCAAAATGAACCAAACAAGTAAATTGACAAAGAGTTTAAACCAGACGAAAACAAACAATGACGACTTAACCAGAATTTTTAAAACTCCGCGTTTTATCGAAAATATGCATATACACCAAAATATACGAAGAATGTTGAATAAACTGATATATACCAGACTGGCCGGTTGGAAAAAGCTGTCTGCAAAATAAATTGGCTTTTTGTCTCACATGCAATCCATGATATAGTGTTTCATTAACATTATAATCCATTTAAAGATAAAATGGGCAATGGTGCAGTGGCGATGTGGTTTCGTTATTTTGTTAATGTTGTATTATACTATTATAGTATGGGAAGAGGACGATGAAAAAAAGCAACCGTTAATAGTGATTGTGTTATTGAATAGTCAATAAATTTTCGCACACAAAACCATTTATGCTAATTATTATTAATTATCTGCTAAGCTTTTGCCTATGCACATTTTTCACCTCTACATCTACATCGAATTTCGCTATCTCTCTCTCTTTTACCAACATATAAAATAAATTCAATAAAATGTAATTATCATTCATCAACATTGCAAACCACACAATTCACATGAACAAAATCTGATTTGAAGGACGTGTCAAAAATGGTTCAACTATAAAAATGACCGAAGCATTGCGGCTCGTAGCATTTTATTATGCTTATTAAATAAAATTTCGATGCTTTTAAGAAATGCGATGAAAATGTATGTCCTTTTTAATTTTTCAACGTTTTAATCGGGTTTTAAATTATCATTGTTGCAATCGAATTTTCCTCGGCTATATTTTAAATTTGCACGTCTAAATTTGTTATATTTATTGAAATGAAAATGTTCACATTTTCATCATTTTTAACTGAGTTGTGAATTGACATCGTTTCGAAATTTTCATTTTTCTCGCAAACAAACACTAATCGATTTCAACGTTGCGTATATTTTTTTGTGTGTGTATATTTCGACGGGTTTGATTGAATTTACAATTGAATCAAAATGCGGAAAATTAAACTTGACAACATTTTTTTAGTTCATTTACTTTTTTATTTGCTCGAATGACCACTTTTGATATGATTCGAATTCAAATGTGCATAAAAAAATGACTTATATGGTTACGGGTACTAACGATGCGCTGGTAAACAACTTTCAAAACTATATGTATTTTTCAACGGATTTAAAATGAAACAAATTTCTTTAAACCGAAAAAAGCACACCATTTCGAAACTAACCAATCACTTCAATACATTTCATTCCGATTCAAGATTCAAATTAAGTCATTATTAGGTGGTATAACAATTGTCGTAAAATTTCAAATCAACAAAAATTCTTATTTTATTTCTCATTTTTAATCATTTTCTCTCTATCCTCCCAATATATCTAAATAAATTTTGTCTCAATGAAAACGAATCGAATCAAACGACGAAACGAAACGACGGATTTTTGGTCAACTGATTTTGCAACATGTCGCCTTTTTTGAGCAAAATTGCATATTTGATTTTTGATGACGAATTTTTTTTTCTTTGTTGGACGACTTTTTGTTTGACGTAACTATACTTTTGTAATATTCTCTTTTGGAATATGGAAAATGATTTTTGTTGCGTTTCGGCTCCAATGTGTGTTGAATTTCATCTTGATTTTTGTCTTGCAAATCCAGTTATTAAATATTTTGTTTTTTCAATGAAATTCTTCACATGTGTTTTTTACCGAATTTACCGAAGGTCTACAAAAGAACCAATAAACCTATTTTAGGTTTGAAGACAGAATAGAAATGAAAAAAAACAATTTTACATATTTTCAAATATATTCATGTTGATGTTCAAATTTGAACTTGTTCTTCAGTTTTTTTTGCACTATAACTTGTTTTTTGTGTGCAGTTAAAAGAATTTCGTGAATTTTATACGAATTTTTGTATCAAATACAATTTTCTTTGTTGTAATTATCGTATATTTTTTTTGTTGTCTGTTTTTCTTCCATTTTTTTGTGGTTTGGTCTATTTTTCTTCATAAATATATTAATCAATATGTAATTGCAGAGATGAAAATATACATATCCATATAAATTTTCACAAAAATGCATGATTTTGTGAAGATAAAAGCAAATCATTCATTTCATGAAGAAATACTATATGTTACATTTTTGGAATCAATTTTGTTTTTTGCGATTCATTTCCCATTTTTATGCTGGGTGCTTACTTTTGTTTTTTTGTATGTGAAATGTACATGTACATAAAGTTCGAAATTCGGCTGAAAATATCTTCAAACGCGAACAAAGCCGATACAGACAAGATTTGATATGTATTCTTTTTTGTTCCGAAGCGCAACGCTTTTTTTTGCAAGTGTCACATTTTTGTTTATAGGACACAATGAAGAATCCAACAGAAAAACAAGTAAAAATCCGAATTTATACATTTTTTATTTCGTTTCGTTGTCGCATCGAAAAATTAAATTAAATTAAATCTGGTGCGTTTATGCTTACCGGAGATATCAAAAAAATGTTTAGCATTTGTAGTTTTGTGTAGAAAATTGAGACACATTTTATGTTTGATTATTTTCTCTTTCTAAATTTTTAATTTCATTACAAATGGAAATCAAATTCTATTTGATTCACATTGAATTTCACCGTATTAACTCTTCGCATTCTGTCTGTTTTTATACATCGTTTCCGCTTTTTGTGTGAATGATTAAAATGCGCACGGCGTTTTATCCCAAACTAAAATGTTTTCATCATGGAAAATCTGGGTTGATCGTGCTCGGACGTGATTTATCGAAACACAACATCAAACACACAGTTCGGGAATTGAAGGCAATCCGACAGTGTTTTATCGATTGATGCCGGGTTCAACTTCACAAACCAATAAGTATCACACGTTTTATCTACAACAAAGACCAGACAACGGGGATACATGGGCAGACATCAAAGTTAATCATCCGCTTGACTATGAAAGCATCAAGGAATACAATTTAACGATTCGAGTTGAGGTAAGTAGTTGAGATTTATTTTTTATTTTAAAAAAGAACACATATTGGTTCGGTATGAAATTACATTTCAAAATTTTGTTGAACTCGTGCATATTGAAAATAAATACATTGAATTTTGAATACAAGGTTGATATAAATCAACTTTTCAGTAAAATCATGAGATTTTCTTTATAACTATTTCAATTTATCGAAAACCATTGTTTATTGATATTTTAATTTGTTCGACGAACACATATACTGTACAAAAATTGCATCAGAGATACAAATCTATGACTTTTTCTTCATTTCATAAAATTAGAGTACTACAAAAATTAATTAGGGCGGCTTTTTCGCAAAATAAGGGAACTGGTAAAAGTTCAAAAATTGAACTAGTTATTCATTGTGAATTCGATTTATCTAAAAGGTTTACCAGGTGTTGCTATCTTTTTGAATCAAATTTATTACATTTTTTTCTTTTGAATTTTTTGTTCTTCTTGTTCGTTACCTATGTTGGCTTTAATGTGAGAAAAAGCATACAACAATCAGGTCGTAAGATCGTTAGAAAGATGGTATACAACGCTTCACATGCATAAAAAAATACGAAGAAAAACCTTGCGCTGAAGGAACCACAGAATATATTATGGTAATTTGCTTGCAGATTAAGTTGTATGAATAAATTGTTCCGTTGGCATGAAAAAAAGGAGATGCGGCACATAACCTTTTGCCATGATCCAGCAAACATGTCGTTTGGATAAAACAAAAGTACACGAAAATTTATACATGAAACGTGTAGATTTCTTTCATTGGGATTCATTTTTTTTGCTCTGGGAAATATATGTGTGCATTTTACAATTTCTTCAAGAAATAAAAGCTAACTCCATACCAAGTTTACATATCTTTAAATCAAAAATCATAAAAGCTTTCTATTTATAACTTCATTTTATGTAAAGCCCACAAAAGTACATACATGCTTGTTGGCCATAATGAAAATTTCCAAATTGGTGAATCGATTGATTCCCTTGGCCGCGAAACCATTTTCACTTTGATGCAATTGTTGATGTTATCGACGATGTTCAAATGCCACAATAATCTAGTTTAAATATTTTATAAAACTAACTGAAACATTCCAAGGTACAAAAAAAATGCATTGAAATGCCTACAAAAAATTGAATGGCCATTTAGCCTTTACCACATGAATGAAATACCAAAGCTATTGAAAATGATTGCCTTGTTTTTGCAATTGCAATATTTTTTTTCGAACATTCTTCGTCACTGCCGCAGAGTGTGAGTTTTGATTTTCCCCAGCAGTGAGCCACTTATAGAAACACCCGGTTACATATATTTATATATGTCTAGTTTTAGTTTGGCGATGTGTAGTGCAATTTTGTGAATGGTTTTTAGTGTTGTTTTATTGGTCAATATTTTATGGTTGCAAGCGAGCGAAGCCGTTGTTATACGCTTTACTACAATAAAAAGAATTCTAACAACCATAACATAACCCATGAAAACCGTTGCAAACAACATCCATACAACGATCGCGGCGATAATAATCGTATTTAATAACGCGTTATTGTATTGTTTGTTCGGTGCATTGTATTCGATTTGAGCGTGAGAGTCAGTCAGCGTGAACGAATAACCAAACCGGTCATTCTCTCAATGCAACTTCCAACATCGGAATCAATTCGCTACGCTTTTTCGTAAGTACTGATTTATTTTCCGATAGTGAGCTCAACAACGAGAAAGAATGCGATGAAAATGGCTATAAATTTCATTGCTGATTTTGTTCATAATACCATATTATTTCCACTTCAACTAACACTGGACTGAATACATTCCCCAAAAAATCCATTTTACAACGTGCACACTAGTTGTTTTCCGCTTTATTATTACCAATGTCATAAAGTCAATACTAAAATGAAAAAAAAAACTTTAATTAATAAACTTTTCCACAACGAAATGATCAGCATTTTATTATTAAATGTGTAATTTGTTTGTTATATTTAAAGTGATCCTTTTGCATTTTTGATTTTATTTCCAATCTATTTGGCTTTACCGATCAAATTAAAGTGATACTGCACAATTTCGGTAATGATAAATGGGAATCTCGAAAATGACAACAGAACCAACAAACAAATTGCTATGTGAACACAATTTTCGTCAAAAAAAATCGATTTGGCATCAATGAAACGTCGTCGTCATTTTAGCAAATTCACATCGATAGAGTGAGACGAAAAAAAAGCGAAACGAATAAATGAACCGCATTACGACACATAGAGTGAACTGAAACTAAACAAAGCGACAATAGAAAGATTTACAGAAGCAATCAGCAAAGAGCACGTAACATAGAAAACCCTAAGAAATTGTGCAATTTTTCGAACTTGAATTTTGGCCGTGTACAAAACCCGCTTTTCTCATCACTGAATCGAATAGCGTCACGTACTATCGAAAAACAAATTTTGATCTACTCATTATTTCATGTGTGCTTTTGCTTGTCAATTTTCCAATTGTTTTCCACATACTATTTTCTCTCTGCCCTGAAACCCAAACCTCATTTCGTTCAAATTGAAAAGAATAACATTGCATTCCGAAATTGAGTATAAATTCACTTCATAGTGCTTTTTATATACGTTCTCAATTCAAATTGTGGAACGTGTGTTGATATACATACATATACAATGTGATAGCAGCACCGCTGAGTTCAATTTCAACCCGTTCGCTTTAGTTCTCTCTATCTCTTTGAAATTTTGAAATTGCGGTCGAAATACTGGCGTATTTGCGTTTAGATCCAACATGCTTCGAATCTTTTTAGATAGACAAATGTGCGATTTTCGCATTTTAAATGGAAAGAATTCTTGATAACTCAATCGAAAACGAACAACATATATGTTTTCCGATGATTTCATTTCAAATTCTGCAGCATTCACGCACATATTTCTCTACCTGATGAAAAGTCAAAGTTCATGGGCGCCAACATACTGTTTCGTCAGCAATTCAATTTATGTAAATTAAATACCAATGCAAAGTTTCGAATACACATAAATATATGTACGTGATATTTAGTAGTCTTCATGCGAATCATCGATTTCTTTTACAAAGTACGTATGCACATTGTAGTTTTTACTACTTCCATATAAAACCATCAAATTGAGTCATAATTTTCGAGTTGAAGGAATAATCAGTTGTATAATGTGAATATACATATTCGACTAATTCATATTAAACCCTTCCAAATTTGGAATCAAGCTGAAATGTCTATTATCTCTCTTCAGTCTTCACCTTTCCTTAAAAATCTATACTATCTGTAATTTATCGGCTTCATTCAAATTGTCAACAAATCTTTTCTCACGTTTATATTTCTCAAAACTTTGAATTTTGCATTGACCCTACCTCTAACAGTCTGTTGAGACGATGCAAATTAAGCTACCCGTATTAGCTATTGCATTTTATTGTTATGGTTACAAGTCTGTTTATTTATTATCTCGCCTTTAAAATGTAAATTGTTATTGAACATACAATTTTGCAGAATAATTTTCAAATCTTTGTACACTTAAGATTATATCAGCAATTGATAAAATATGCAATTGAATTTCATATACTGGGACAGTCAAACCACACATAAGTAAATAAGTTGTAGAATTCCCGTCGAATGATTTAGCAAAAAAGGAAGGAGGAAATGCAGAAATAGAAAGTCTCGTTTGTAGCCAATTTGTGAAATAAAATACAAAGCATTTGAAGTGATTGTATCGTTTCACATTGATCAATCATACCTAGTAACCCCACTATTGTTATTTTTGATATAAAAAAATAACAAGATCATTCAAGGGTCGCCACTCGACAGAAAGATATGAAAATTACGCAAAACATAGATTCAGTAGTACAAAAAAAGTTCTTGTGCCAAACAGACTTTTTTGATCTCATAAATGTCATGAAAAGCGGAAAATTAATCTATGCCTTCAAGCGAATAAATTGCAATGAATTTCCAAAAAGCCAATACGATTTGTTGATATTATCAATATTCTGATTTCTTTTGTTCCCTTCGTCTTTTTGGTTCACTTAATGTCAAAAAGATCCAAACCAAATGTTTGTGTAAAAAAACTCCACTTTTTATAAATGAATTGAACAAACTTTGAAAGTGAAAAACAGAAGCTTATTTTAAAAAAGTGAAAAGATTTTCCTTTTGAAAATGTATTGCTATTGGTGCTTGATGTTTTGAACTCTCACAGAATTTTCGAGCTTATGTCATTACAAAACCAACACAATTTGATTGAAAACGAGTCTATTGGATTTCTCTTTCTATTGCTAATTCGTTTGCTCTCTTTTTCGTAATTTCAATCACTCTTTCAGTGTGTCTATCACAAACAGATTGTGTCATTTGCATTACAAGTCGCTTTTATTCAACGTCATTTCATGATCAAAATATCGTTATTAACAAGTTTGTCTGATGTATTCTTAAGTACTTGCCTTCAAGCTTCTTTTCGTTCTTTATTTTATTGTTGTTGTTAATATCTTCACTGTTTTCTACTGCATAGAGTGGATCGTTGCTTGCCTTAATGTGGCCAAATTTTTCTTCTATCCATATACTGTTGTTGTCAGGATGCATTCATTGCACGATTGAAAGAAATGTGACAACAATTTCCATAACACATTTTCCTTGAATGCACTTCGTTTCGAAAAAAAAACACGATTTTTGTTACATCTTATATTTATATATTGTTACAATACATTGATGCCGGGGATGATGAAGAGGCAAAGAGCAGAGATATTTGAGTGGATGAGTGATGTGAAGTGAGGGTGAAAAACTTATTTCCTAAATCCTTTCGAAGACGATAAAAGAAGCAGATGCAAGTGACAGAAGAAAGGTGCTAGTTACTGGATCTTATTTTCTTTGATTCTTTTGTGCTTGTACAAACACATACACAAACTATGTATTCTTTCAAGTTTAATGTTTGTTTCTTTAATATGAAAATGCTTCAACTCGAGATAAACGAGAAGAAGAGGACGTATGCTCCTCTTGTCTTCAAACTTTGTCGTTTGCAATGCGTCGATGGAATAGACCGTATAAAAACTAAGAACACGTCCGATATGACAAACAACTTAACCCAATTCGGCATGAATCTAATTAGATGAGTTAAAACTTGAATCAGCTGTTTATCATTTAAGAAGAAAATTCTCTTTTATTTTTTTTTCTTTCTTGGCTCCCTCCCACTTCACAGGAGAAGCTAGAAAATTTCAATGGAATAATATTATATCCATTTGTGTACACATAAAACGTTTGTTGACGTGCATTTGGTACCAAAATTCATTACAAACAAAGCTACCAAACGGCATATGGTAAACAGCATATGGTAAACAGTGTTAGCGATATTTAAAACTTGAGCAAATGAATTTTTTTATGATGTTACATTGTTTGGCATCCATTTAGCAAGAGATTGATTTTATACAAGCTTTATTCCGTTTAGTCAATATATTGTTGTGGATATATGCAGGCGCATTATAGTTCTATTTCAACTGAACCCATGATGTAACAAATGAAAGGAAAGTTCTGCTTTAGTAGCATATACTGCAGAACTGAAGTTGCAAATATTCCGGATTTGAACGTTGGTTTCATTCAAATTTTTCGAGAATATTTTTGTGTTTCAAATGCACAAATTACCTATATGCGATTGAAATATTATTTTTTACACAATTTTACATGGAGAAACAAGCCAAAAAATCATTGAAAAGGAACAGAAAACCTACTCAAAAGTAGTAGACAAAAATGTATCCGAATTTACCACTTTCATTTTGTAAAATAACCGTACTCGTGAGGAGGAAAATGAGGGGAGCGCTGATAGTGAGAGCTATCCTCTTCTGCAAGTGAGGAGGAAAATGTTTCCAACCAAAAATTATATTTTTGTGATAAAAATAGCTTTTTGACCAAAAAAAACTTTTCCTCCTTTTACTTAATGGCGATCCTCAGCGCTTTACTCCTCCTTACTGTTTGTCCTACTCGGAGGCATGCTCCCTGATAAAATCACAATTCAAATCGACAGTTTGTCGACCAACATTTTCTGTCACTTTTTATTCATAAAACAACAACAGCCGAACCATTCATAGAAATACATTTTGTAAATAGTTTTCTCTAATTAATTTTTGATGAAACATTTATGTGACTAAATTAAAACAAAAGAGCGCCAACTCATTTGACAATTGAGAACATTTGAAGCGGTAATGATGTGAAACGATAATTGTAATAGTCAATTATGTAATTGGGTTAAATGTAATGTGATTGGCTAATTGGCCGTAGTTGAAAATATAAACTCAAATATTATAAGCTAACATTGCTTTTGTGGTTGAATTTCGGAAAAAATTTGTTCAAGCTGCTTACTAACCTGTGTTAGAAAGAGAGAAATATTCTGAATTTCAAATCAGTTTTGGATATTTAAAAGAGTTTCTCTAATAAAAAAAAACAGAACGCGCTAACTAAAACATAATGTGCCATTGCTGGCACTAAATTAAAGGTAGTCAATGCAGAGCAGCAGAACTACACGCAACTTTTTTTCGATGCAGTATGTTTTTTACATTGGACAAGCTACGTAAAAATCAATTGCAAAGTTTGAAACACGTGCAAATTAACAAGTGCTCAAATAAAAAATACGTTTCATAACGTAATGAATGGCACATGTAGTAAGGCTTCGTTGTCATCGTGATGATGTTTCAAAGTGATTAAGGATGCCATATTTATGAACATTTTTCACTTGTAGTATCTACAAGAGAGTTGTTCATCTACACTACTGCAGAATAATGATGATGGCAAAACTTTGCCGCTTATAACAAACCGGTGCCACTTTGATTTCTCTTTTGAATGAATATTATCCTTTTCAAAATTAAAATTCGTACGCAAATAAATGGCATGCATGGTGTCCAATATGTGTATTTATAACACAATCACATACACGTCAACATTCTATTTGTTGCAAATACAAGCGAACGAAGGAAAGTGTTTATAAAATGTTACACATTGTATTTTATATTCAATGTATACTGTGTACAATGTACATGCATACATACATTGGATTTGAGTTTACAAAATAATGTTAGATCATGTTTTTATAGTATATCGCATGAAGGAGACATGGAACATTCGGTCATTGCATTATCATGGCACATGTATGCACAGATTTCATTTAAGAATGGAATACTCCATGAATTGTATGCCATTTGAAAATTTTATTTATCCCATTCAAAAGGCACTAAAAAAGAGAGAACACTCAACGAAAATCATCATTATTCAATTATACTATGCTTTTCAAGAAAATCAAAGTATTCATTCTCATGAAATGAGTTTTGTAATAAAATGACAACATTTCCAACGAAAATATGAACGAATAATTAATTCGTTGGGAAAAAGAAAGCATTAACATAAAATGGATATGTAATTTAAATTATATTATGAAACTTACAAATTGAATGGGTCCCGATTGGATCTACTTCACTGCATATATAATAGGACAGTTTACATGGTAAAAATGTTACATCAATTATAGCACATGAATTTATTTCAAGTTAACATGATGGTTTGTTCATTTTATTTCTTAAAAAAAATCGACACTTTTCGCCATAACGGCTTTTTTAACTCTCTCCTCAATTATATGAATGTGTAAATGTGAGGCACTTCAAAGCTTCTATGCTTTGTTTTGTTATTGATAATAGAATAAGGATTTTTGAACGACCTGCTTTAATGAAAAAAAGTTCCATATATAATTTAAATTGGAAGGCAAAAAGCCGAATCGTAACATAAGTTAAACGAGTTGAATAACGATAAATCTTCAAACAACAACAAGATCCCTAAGCCAAAACATTGAATGTTGTGACTCATTCGATTCTAGAATAATTTACGCGATTGGTATGCAGACTCAATCTTCTTCGCCAAAATTGATTCGACAATGTTATTTTTCTTTTTTCTCTCTCCGTTTTTTATTGCTTGGCATTTTTATATATGTTGCTTGATTTGGTTACAAATCAGTTCGTGCTTCGAGATAAGTTCAATAATCAGAGTTGATCGAAAGTATATATTGACTAACGGCGGTCGATTGTTTATTCTAGATTGGTGCTCTGGCGGCTGTTGCTGCAGGTCTGTTATTGTTTCTTGAACGTAGTATGTCATAAGATAAATGGAAACTATGTGAAGTGTGCTCGAATCGAAACGTGCAATGGAAAATTCATTTTTGACGTTTACTTTTAATCTCTCTGTTAATTTCATTAGCTCATATTCAATTCATTTATAAATTAAAAAAAGAAATAATAATATGACAAATTTTCAGTGAGATAAAATCACGAGAATTAGCTACTTCAATTCATTATGTAATGTAAACGACGTGATAGAATTTTGGAATGTAATTTTCATACGAGATACGACCGGTTTTTGAAGCGGTACCGTTTAATATATCAAAATCGCACAAAATCTATCTCATTTGCTTTTTCTTTGTTTAATTTCATTATTTTCTCTATTTTCTCCATTTCTATTTGATGTAAATACAGAATAATGGTGCTCAACAACTAGCATCGGAAGCCACAGTTTATATAATGCTGGAAGATGTTAACGATGAAATCCCATTATTTACCGAACGTGAACAAGAAACGGTGCTTGAAGGCGAACCAATCGGAACAAAAGTAACGCAAGTGAATGCCATCGATAAGGATGGAACATTCCCGAATAATCAGGTATGTCTTACGAATCTTTTCTTACCAGTTTGTTTTCTCTTTCGCATTCAATTTTATATAAAGTTTGTATATTTGCTGGAAATTTTCTGTAATGACACAAATTGCTGCTGAACAGTACACTTCGATGAAGCATGCCAAAGTGTGGATGGCATGAATTGAAGTTTGCTCTATATTTCGTTTTGAATTCGACAAACAAATTGCATTACAAGCAAGTGTTAGTTTCGAGTGCAATTTCAGATAGCTCAATATTTTAAGTGTTATTTAAACAATTTGAAATGCAGTTCGTAAATAGGTAAAATGCAACGAACTAGGAGCTAGTGCGCAATGTATTCGAGATGTTTGTTGTCATGAGTTGTGCACGCATCATTAAATAACACACATCGTCGCCGCATTGAACATTTTTTAATATATTTTAAAATTCAAGTGATGAAACTTTCATAGAAATAATTTCACCGATAAAATTGCATTATCTGCATTCTTATCCTCGCAATAAAATTGTCAGCAAATTTTTCAAGTTTTCTTTTATCGTATTGTTCGTCTGCTTTGCCGCTCGTACAAAAAAACAGTTGATTTTACATTTCACATCTTCTTCGAAATCCATTAGGTTGATTATTTTCCGCTAATCAGTCGCAAAATCAAGATTGCATTTGTAAAATATACGTGCTTGGTGAAAAAAAAACCTACAAAACATCACAAAATCTGCAATTGTTGTGAACGTAGCGATTTCGTACACGTGCTCTGAAGTCGTAAATACTTTGGCAAGACAAAAGCAATAGTACTTCAAAGTCACTTCGTATTTAAGCTCTTAATCGACTGTTGCAATTTCTCTGGTTTCGAGAAACTTGTGGAGATATAATGCCATTTGGCCAATTGAATGTGAAAAAGCAGCAAATCGAATGGAAGTAGTTGAAATGTTAATTTCGATTTCAATTCACTTTAGCCTGACCTTTGTTGCACCGTCGCAATCTTTTTATCATCTACTTTCTTTTCAATGATTCACAAAATGTTCGAATAGTTGGAGTTGGTCTTACCTTTACGTTTGCTCATGAACTTATTTTTGCTGAGTATTCATTTTCGATGGGGTAATACATTAACTTTTTTCATTCGTATTGTTCTTGAGACTTCGTTTTAATTGGAAATTTCTTCTCAAGTTCACTTGTTCAACGAGATAATGTAAATTATGAATTGTCGTTGAAAATTGACGATATATAGTTCTACTAATGAATCATTAACTGTTTTTCTTCAATTTCCAATTTATTTGAAAAGTAGATAATAATAGAGTCGAAGTCAAACTATTATTTGTGTTAATGTATATTTGATGTGAATTCATTAATGAATTTATAGATTTTTCAATGTTTTTTTTTTAAATATTAAATACATCACATTATGTTTGTGAAACAAGAGGTTTCGAAAAATACATAAATATAATCATCATTAGAGTTTTTTTTTTATTAAAAGTATTTCATACTGTAAATGTATTTTTTTTTTCTTTAAAAAAGGTGTACTATTATATTGTCGACTCACCACGTAATGAAGGCAAAGAATTCTTTGAGATCAACTTACAAAGTGGCGAAATATTCACCAAAGTTGTATTCGATCGTGAAAAGCAAGGAGCTTATGCACTAGAAGTTGAGGCACGTGACGGAGCACCATCAGCACGTCCGAATAGCAATGGACAACCAAATTCAGGTAAGATAATTTTCGAATATAATTTCTAGAATACTGCAAGTTTGAAATCGGCGTAATAATAACAAAAACAAATAAAAAAAAATATGCATAAGAAGTATGTCGTGCACACGCTTTAAAATATTCACTGGGCTTAGTTCCAAATTCAAGACAAATTTTGTGCGCAAAAATGATGTCAACAAAATTTTTAAAAATTTGTTCATCTATTGCGCATCAGCAGCTAAAACAAAAGCCAAATTAAGAAATTAAACTGGTCCAAGTATAAAAAAAAATATTTCTCTGTCACTATGTAAAACATAGAGAATGTGTCCATTTGATAAAAAAAAAAAACATTCTTTTTCATAGTCCGCTTTAGCTTATTTATTTTAATCGGAAGAAGAATTCTTGGTTGTTTCTGTCGCCAAATAACTTTTTGTTGCTTATCACATAATCAGTAGAGTGAACGCTTTCCGTCGCTAACAATTTCTCTCCATCTCTCTCTCTCTCTCTCTCTCCCTCCCTCTCTCTCTCCCTCCTTCTCTCTCTCAAGCGTCATACATTGTTTTTGTCTGTGATCTTAGCGTATAAAGTGTCCGTGCTGATTATTCGCTTTTGACACAGACACAACCGAAGTGCGAATTCAAAGACGCGAACACAATTTGGTAAATTTTTATAAATGGAGTGAATGGCGTGAGCGTAAAATCTTGATTATATAAAACAAAAGCAGTGTGAAATTAACCAATGACACGGAATAAACAGATGCCATTCATTCAAGTCACAAACAGCGTGTTGTTTGAAACGCAACGTCTTTTTTTTTGAACTCAATATATTCATTGATAAACGAATATCAAAGGACGTAAATCTTGTCGGCACTTTTTGTACAGTTCACTCATTCGCTCTCTGGATGAGTTTTTATAATAAGAATCACACAACAGCTAAAAGCGTAAAGTTTTCATTGTAGCAAACTTTGTTTATTTGTTTTTGGGCTCGTTCTTGGCATTTGTCCAAATTGAAAAGGAAGTAATCTTCCAAACAATAACTATTGCGCGTTTAAAAAGTAATGCCTGATATTGGTTTGAACGCATCTCGATGCCAAGCATCCTCTCTCACAACTTTTGAAGATTTCATTTCTCTATATAAATTTCACACACACCAGCTTATTGGTGCATTAAAATGCGAAAACTGCATGAACGCACAACATAATGCTGCAGTGTAAATTACATCAACGATTTAATAGAAATATATTTTTGGACGTTTGTCATTTTGATGTACTTTAGTATTATTACAAAAAATGACATATCATTTTCATGAATTTGATTCCATTTAAAAGGAAAATAGTGTTGAAATAAAAACAGCTCCTCATTTAAAAGACGTTATTTCATTGATTGATAACGTTTCCTTTTGTTCCCGAAGAAAAGTAGCTATATTGGAAAAAGATGCTAAAGCTGAACACTTTCATCGAAATACGAACCCCATTGATCTACAGAGGGAAATCATTTTGTTTCAAGTTTGAATTTAAGAACGCGTTAATAATATGCTTTCAAACATTTTGGTTTTTATTTGTATAAACATCAGTAAAGTGTTAGTTTATTTGTCCATTCTTTTCTATGGAAATGACATGTTTGAAGGAATAAAAGGAAAAGATGAAATTAACCGGGAAAATGTTCCCTTGTGCATATTTTTTATGCAAGATTCTCGTCAGGACTTACGAAACAAACTGGAAATTAAATGAAAGATGGAAAATTTATTTTTCGTCGATAAACATGAAAAAGTTCATGAGTAACCAAATGAAAATATCATGTTATTGACGCCTCATGAAATTTCCTTTGTAGATCAATGAAAGATTATAAGTTCTGTTTCTTGCATCTTGGAAGTTAAGAAGTCTTTCAATTGATAATTTATTCTATCGAGAAACTGGCCCTAAAATGTTTCCACTATCAAAGGAAAAATCAAAGATGATAAACGCCCAATTTGATTTGACAGCAACTTTGGTTTGAAGATTCAGATGAATAGACAACTTATTGTCAATGATAAACAAAACTTTTGTAACTAATCCTTAGGCAAATTGAAGATAGACACAAAAAACTTGAAATGTTTTGCCACTTCGATATCAGATGCATTTGCTAGTAAAACTATAATCAGCCTGTTGCCTTTGAAAGCTTGGTTCGGAATTACTTTTTTAAACGCCAATTATTATTAAACTATTTTCGAAATTATAAATTACTGCTGGACTGATTTGCTGTTTGATTGCTCAGTTGTGAAGTTTTACTTACATATACTATAATAATATTGTGTATGCACTTCGAATTGTATATGCACTTTCTTTGATAAGTTTTTCTCAGCGTTAGTTCGAACAGAAACTTTTTAATCTTTTGGTCAATATTGTTTGATTTTCGAAGCAAAAACTTTTGCTCGCTGCTTTGACCGTTCTTTTCTCAATCGTTTTTGATTTTATTTCGGACAAATTTCAATCCCAATGGTTTTTGACTTCGATTTTACTATTACTCAGATTTTGATAAACGATTTTCGATTTAAATTGTTACACACTATCAGTACTGATTGCACACTTGCCACAATTTATCAAGATGAATGTTTATTTTAAAATGTTTCGAAAATGGAATAAAGAGTGATTGAAAAATCGGTGAATATAAATCTGAAGGAATTTCAATACATTTTCTTCCTAATTGAAATAAATCCATGATTTTATATAAGTAATTATTCCAAAATTGACAAAATATTTCCAATCTAAATGCTTTAAATGCCAAACCACAATCGAATTTCATATACAATAAAATAAATTTTGTGTGTGGTTTCGATAATTTTTTTTCGTATAATTTTTGTTTATCCAACTGTAAATTTCAATTTGTGTAAAAAAATGGGATTGTGTACTTTTCAGCTACATGTGCTATATAATCGCGGCATCCGGTAAAATGTATTCAATGTGTACTCAGCGCTCAAATGAGTAGCACCAAATAAACTCTCTCCCTTTCGGAATCAGTAGTAGCAAACTCCGTAATATAGACTTTTTATACCATTCCGGTTTTTAATGATTTAGTGGAATCATATTCTAAATTAAAAACAAACGGCAACAGCTTTCAAGTGTGCATATCTGTCATGATTGATTGACTAGATTATGTATTAAATATGATGGACCAATGATAGTATTGGAGTATTCAACACCTTTTAACACTTTGAGGTTATCAATGTCAAGTCAAGCTCATGTCCCTGTTTGTCGGAATTAAATGACTTTTGTCATTTTATAAATGTTGATGTATTGTTTCCAACTTGGAATATAACTCCACCAAAAATATGTGATAATGTGATAATAATTGGATTTCTTACAGACGAAAAATGAAAGAAAAAGGAGTAAATATCATTTTACATTTATTATGGATATTAATATCTTGAGTTATTAATTAATTTGATTATAATTTGAGAAGAATCGATATGAAATCAGTATTAGGAGGATCAGTATAGAAAGGAGAGAGATTGTATTTAAATGGCTTTCAAAATGGTATCAGGTTAAAGTTCAGTGGGGAAAAAAATTGTACATAGATAATTCATATTTTCCAATAACAACCAACAACAGCAAATGAACATAACTAAATAAAGCTGTAAATACTTCATCATTTTATGAGGTGAAAATCCATATTCATTTCAAAGAAAAATGGGTCACTTACCTAACAGAGATTGCAATTCTCATTTGTTTTTTGAACCTTTTATCAGGCTATCCAATGCAAATCTATTTTTTTCATATTCTGTCTGTTTATAATCATCAGTAAACTGTTTACCACCCGATTTTCATTTCAATTTGCATTCAAAAGGAAGTCTCATGTTGTTATGTTTCAATTTGACCATATTAATGTCCAGGCAGCTTTCGTTCCAAGTTACTTGAATGATGTGATATGTTTATATTGCACCGTAAGAGTCTTATTCCGATCTGATTGAAAGCAGGCTTGAAATAATTGAAAATGTCGCCACATTATGTGACTTTGTATAGGAGAAAAGGTCTCCATTCTCCACTGTCACAAAAAATACAACATTTACCAGCATGCATGCGAATTAAGCCGACAGATTTACAATGTTGAGCTGCATATTGTTACATAAAGCGATATTCATCACAAAATCCCAAATCTCCACCATAGATGTATAATTAAAATTCAAAACATTTTCACACATGTACAAAAAGAAAATACATGCAGTTTATGTCATAAAATTCATCTTATGAATACCTATCAAATGCAAACGATTTTGAATTGAATTTTACCTCTTTGAAATACCAAAAATTCAAATTTTTGTCTTGTTTTCGAGTGCTTCAGAACATAATTGGAAATAGTTGATCGTTTGCAACTTCTTATTAAAGAAATGAGATTGAGAACATTTGAAATCGACTATTTCCACTTTTATTCACAGCCAATCAAATAGTTCATGTCAGCCAATCTGTATATTCTAGCCAGACAATAGTGTATGCATATCAATTCTTTTATGTATGTGTATGCAGTTCTCAAACAGAAATTTATCCGAGTAACTATATTCTAAGCACACAGTAGAAAAAGTTTGTAAGATTAAGAGGAAAACTCGTTATATTAATGGTGAAAAATCTGTTCACTCATTAATTTTTTCGAGCATTATTTATTCTTCAATGTGCTTTATCTTATAAAAGGCTTTTGATAATATAAAATCTTAAGTAATTATATGAAAAAAATTGTATATATTTGATGGCAGGGGAAAAATACAGATTTCCAAGTATTGTGAAAAGGCACAATAAACGAGCAACATTGAATCTCAATTAGTTGTCATGTATAAGCTTAAGTTGAACTTTTACGACTAAAGTTCTTGACATTGTTAAATCTGAATATTTAACATCATACATTGATATGTGTGTGTGTTGTGATTTTGTAAACTGTTTCACATCAATGTCGAGAAGCGCTCACAAACACAGCTGCAAATTGTTGCAAAGATAAAAATTTATTATTTATTTGTTCGAGTTAATTATTCATAAGAAGAACATTGCATGTGTTAACATACTTAAGCATTCGAATACAATGTGTATACAAAGTATGTGTATGACTACGTGCATGTTCCAGAACTTGTTGTTTTCTCTTTTTCATCTCATTTTCTATGTTGTCTTTTAAGATGAAAATGCTTTCTCTTAAATCAAGAGCGTGTATTATTTTTGTGGCTTGTAATTTGAAGATTCGTTTCGGTACATTGTTTATATTATTTATTATTATCGTTTGCCATTTTTGTCATGTGTATTGTTGCATCTTAAGCTCAATTTCGTATTCCGGTAAAATTTTCAGTTGATGTACGCATAAATTCCTTTCATCGTATGATTTTTGAATCACATTGTTGTGCCAATTACCAAATTCTTTTCAACTTCATTATTAGAGTAAGAGATCTTTTGGATGGCTTTGTTCATTTAAAATATTACATGTGCTGCGATGCTCATTAAATTGTTTGTATTGATTTTTGATCACTGTAGCAATTTATCTCATTGAAAACAATGCCATATTTATCATTCACTGTCTACAATCGAGGTAGAGATGAAGACAATCTGAACGTGAATGAAGTGTCATAGAATGTGCATTCTAGTCTTAAGTTATAAGCCAAGTATAATGCAGAACGAAAATAATTTCATCACATAGATTAAAAAGAATGGAGTAAACCGCACAGAATGTACTGTGCTTTCGATTAATAGAATTTTCAATTAATATATTAATTTGAATCTTTGTAACATTGTTTTCGTGTGTTGTGTACACCGAACAATTGGTGGCTTATCCTCAAGTTTCGAATTGTCTTAATAAAACACAAGCTTATTGAAGCAAAGAAAAACAAGTTCAGTTATCATTCAGTTTCCGTAAGTGGTGTGCATTGATGATGAAATATTATTATGCGGTTTCGAAAAGGTTCTAATGTTTATGCACCCGAATAACACGCACAGGATGCAATTTAAAACAATATGATAGCGCGGTGATGTGAGTCAATGCATGAACTTATGCGTCATATGTTTCCCAAGTTTCAAGCTCCGGTGGATTGGTTATCTTTTGTAACAAGTGCCTGCATGTGGGACTTCAAGAAAAAGTGCTACACTTACAGCTGGATTATTATGAACGATGTATATCGCCACGGGTGTACGGTAAAATCTATTCGAAAGTGTCTTTCTATAACTTTGCATCTATTTTCTCTATCTTTATCTCTTATTATGAACTCGTGCTCATATATGCAATACAATTGAATTTATGTTTGTATCGAAATATAAATGCAACAATTTTACTGCATGCAGTTTGTTTTTTTGCGAACCAAGAGACAGAATGATTATGATGGGCTTGTAACAACATCAACATCTTATCTACGTACATTATTCTATGTTGACTTTGTTCAAATTTGTGCACTTCACATGCAATTTTCTCAACATTTTGTGGCAACACAGAATTAACAGAACCGAGTTGGAATGGCGAAAAGTATAATAAAAACTTAATTTACTTTGACGAGAGAATTTATGGTAACAACCAAATGGTGGATTGCATCTGTTGTTTTGTTATCGTGTTATGCATATATGCGACGTAGAACTCTTGTTTTCGCAATGCCTTAGTGTATTCAAGAATATGAACCAACGTTGAAAAGCCAATGTTCACATGTTATGTTCGCTTGAAATTATCGCCAAATTTCATCAAATTAGGTAATAAACGCGTTCTCTTTATTGCATTTGATAGTTTTATCCTTTCATTTATAATAATCGATGGCATCACTATTCGAATAACATCACAATCTCGGCAGCTATTTTTTTTTTTTTTTGTTACTGTCAAAGTTGAAAATTTAAACTACGGTGAAAACTGACATTTGTCAGCGGTTTAAATTGAATATATGCCAACATTGATTTAATGATTAAATAAAGTAAATTCGCAAACTTTTTCACCACAATAATTTATAACTTCGATATGAAGGTGTTATCATAAAATTATTTAATTAAATATTCGTAAAACACTAAGAGCGCACCGTGAGTGACTCGAAAATCTTACAAAGTTTCATAGTATTCAAAATATCACGCATCTCGTCGTTTTGAAGATGAAACGTGAATAATCATTTTCACTCCATGATAATCCTTGATGTTTACAAAGAAAATAATGCGATATTTTATATTTTCTTTTAGTAATTTCAACAATTTTAATTAATTATCCTTTGAATCATTTACCGTGAATACAAATGTAGAAATCTCTTAATTATAAATGCACTAAAAGCAGAACGGTATTAAAAATAATGCATTTCAAGTTGTAAAAAGTTAAACAAAAAAAGATCAATGGTTACTTTGAATAGCAAATGTTATACAAAACATAATTTCTCAATTTCATGGCAATCACATTCAGGTGATATTGTTGATTTTATCGTTCTCCCCTAAATGGTTCCCATTTATCTGTTTGATGAGAAGATGGTGATAAAATCATCAAAATGGTGATATAAGCATTTTAAAAATAACCCAGAGAAAATTCATTATGGAATTTAAATTTCCATCGATTAAAATCAAATATTGATCCATTTGTCCCATGTGTTTGGCATTTTTTTATTGAACATTTTTTATTCTTGAGCATAAAACACGTCAGTACCATTCGAAATGCTGAAATACTTGTTTCAAAAAGTATTTTATATATATTTTTTTGGTTCATTGTGAAGCTCTGTCGAGAATTTGAACTTTACCACACATATAAAAATTGTGAAAAAGCGCCACAAGGTAAATACACGGAAAATGCACTATGTTCAATTATGACGTTGGTAATTTCCATGGTGAATTCACTCATTGCGAGAGAAAAAAAAAGACGAAGAAAAAAGTGTATTACAAATTCATACCCAGCGGAATATTATGCATGAAACTTTTATTTGCCATCGTTTTAAAGTATTCCTGCGTTCTTATGTGTTCAACAACGATAGAGAGAATGAGCAGAGGGGCTTTGATAAATCGAAAAAGATTACATTCGGGCGAGACTGTTTAGTACTTATACGGTGCCACTTGTTTGGTATGGGTGTTTTGATATTTATTTTAGCGTCACAGTTTTTGTGTGTGATTTCTAATTTTCAGCTGGCGAACTAAAACTAAGAAAAAAATATATCAGAACATTACCTTGTAATTTCTTCAAAAAAAAAAAAAAAAAAAACAAATTCGACATCCGGTTCATTATTAGCTTACGAATGGAAAAATTTCATATGATTGAGAGAATTTACTAACATTAAATTTTCTGTATCGGAATAAGCCTTCTTATTTCAAAGACGGCCTTTATGCCTATGTATGTTTTGATGACAATAGTTTTTATGTGACAATAATCCTCGCCTTGAACCATTTATCATTATTATTGCAATAACTTGATAAACAATAAAATATAATTTTCCTTTGCGTATGTGTGAAACATAAAAAAAGACGTTGGCATTGATTGTTGTTTATAATATTGCTGGATCTATATATTTTGTCAACTTGACGCGTTTGATCCCAACTTACAATAAAACCACAAGTTGAAAACCAAAAACATTTTACTAAATAACTTCTCGTCCTCTTCATCTTCAATTTTTGTTGATTTTCCGACTGAGCCGGAAGAAAGTTGCAAATAGAACAATAAATTTTATCGTCTAAAAATGCGTTAAAAGTATACGAGTATAAAAAATACGATTCCAATTCCAAAGTCAATACTGCAGAAGAGACAGTTTAACGCAACTAATATTATGGCTTTTTCGCATTGAATAACATCAAAATATTATGCATTTTATATATATTTTTTATATCTTATATATTCATTTTATGTCGTATAATATTTTTATATTCTATCACAGTTATTGCTGTGTTTCCCTTGAAAAAAGCGGATGATTTGTCGTCTACATGTGCAAGTTGTTGTACAGTTAATCCCATTTGTTGTTTACGATATACACATAATGTGTGGGATAAGAATCTTATCCCGACAAACCACCAGCAGGATTTTTATTGTCATATATTTCAAGCTTTCAAATTTAAATTTAAATAATCAAGTGAAAAGAAATTTCTTTAAACCGGTTCTGATGACACGGATTTGTTCACACTTCTACTATAAACTTTGGCTTCGCCTCTCTACGAAGATTTATCGTTTATTCTAACTATTTGATTCGCCAAAAAAACATGTCACTTCCGACTCGTGTTCAAGACAATCTTTGCTTTGTTTATTAAAATCCATCCGAAAGTATAATTTCTATCGGTTGGAACATCATTGTACCAAGTGACACACGAATGCATTAAATTATGGTGCTAATTCAACAATAAGCTTCGTTAAATAAGCTTAAGTGAAAGAGTGTTTTGAACTATAGTTAATGATAAGCATATTTAAATTAGATCCACACTTGGCTCTGCATATAAATCTCGCGTAATTTGGACAAACTTGCAATTAATTAGTCTGATGAATCTTGAATGCCGTAATGAAATTTACATTAATGAAAATTTATTTTTGACCATTTACAGGTATGTTTTCGAGCTATAATTATGAAGCATGGAATGTTTTTTTAAATGCCGTGCACCACAATTGCACCCATGAGACTATACTACATTATGCTGTTCAGTGTGTTCATATTCGTAATATTTTTCAACATTACTTATACTCTTTGTTTGAGTGTTCTTTTTTTGTTCTGGTCGCTTTGCTAAAAGAGGCATAACAAGTATTAATGCTCTCTTGAGGTAAGTTTATTTTATTTAACTATTTTTACTTTGCTATTTTGCTCGGCAAAAAAAATGACAACAAAAAATCCTTATGACCTCTTGTAAAATTGCGTTCATTATCATTGGTTTAAATGTTCTTGCTGAACAAGCAAAGCAGTTACAATGCATGGCAAACTATATTTACACGCTGGATGTGAAAAGAATAAAATGAAATAAAAACAGATGAATATTCAAGTTTAAACAATAACGAATGAGTAGAGCGGACAAAAAGGAGAAATGTTCATGCGCCGAATGCAATGAAAAACTTTTGATCATGAGTCTGAATGACGACATATACAAACGCACTAAAGAAAAAAGGGATATGAAAGAAACAACGAAAAAGAGTTATATGAATGGAGCAAAAGATATATGAAACACAGACAAAAAACGACATGAGCGCAAAAAGGAGGGATAGAACGAGATCTCATTTGTATGGCTGCTTTAGTTCTTTGAAATAGTACTTCGCACATTTTTCCACGATGTTTGTTGTATTTCGTCGTTTTACTCTATCTTTATCTCGCTCTTTGATTTAAAAAAAAATCTCAACGATTGCACACGCATATTTGGCGCAGAAAGTGTTCTCTACATTTAATTTAATCCATTTAAAGAGAAACGGCTTTGAATGCAAATAAATGAGTGTGGCAACACGGTAATAAGTGATGCTCAACAGTCAACCAAGACATGGCCAACGCATACGACTTGTACAAAAAAACCAGAGCTCTTTGAATCGTATGCAACTGAGTAGATTTGACATGAAAAATTATTCGCTTGTTTGTTTATGTACTCTCCTATGAATTTTTTTTTCTCTTTTCCTTCTTGTGTTGGTTGTCGACGGCACGGTCACTGCACAACGACTATAGGGCACAATGAATATCATAAAAGATTGCGCAAATGGTTACAGACAAGAGAAAAAAAAGTACAACGCAATGCCAACATCTAACAAAAGGTTATCGCATATATAAAGCATTTTAAATTGAGTTGGAACAATGATCATCACCATTGCCATCATTTTATTATATTAGAAAATGCTGATTCAGTTAAACTTTTGTTCTCTCAGCATCATTTTTATATTTTTTTAAAACGACTTTTACGACGACGAAAGGATGTGTGCACACTGTATTGGTGTAGTAATGTATGCTTGCGATGTGTAAATGGAACAAACAAAACTCATTTACATATTGCCCTTTTCATAGTTTTGCGACTGGATCATTTAGAGAAAATTTTAACATGCAAATCAAGTGCATTCTTATTTCGAATTAGTTTCACGAAGTAACCAAAAAAAACGAGCTCCCACTCACTCCCGATTACCTCTTTAGCGAGACGGTTAAAAACATCTCGAAAATTTCTCATTCAAATTTATATGAAAATCATGTACCGTTTTTGCTGAATGCTGAATTAGTTCTTTACGCCATTGATGTGATTATAACTGTAAAGAGAATACGTTCAATTGAGAGCTACAATTTAAAATGCGAAACATTTGAATACTAACTAAATAACTATACAAAAAGAAATGAATTTCCATCTCAATTTCAATATTTATACAAAATTTTACGCACACCAAAAAACGATATCAACAGCATAGAAAACTATTTTTGCGTAGAGAAATATCATTCAAATGAAGTTAAGTTTTCTATCGTCTATTTATCAAAAGTTGACAACATAGCCAAGATGGTTGTCACAGTCATTAAAAGAGTAAAATCCTTTAAGTCTAACTGGATCCCAAGTGCATATTTAATCATGAAAAATTTCATATATTTCAAAGCGTATCACTATTACCAACTTCATATTCACCAAAGGGATAAAATCTCATTAAATAAGAAAATGATGTAAATGACTTTCTGTGATATGTGACTTTCTATAAGAAGTTTCCAAAAAAAACCACAAACGAAAAATGTCAAATGTAATCTGAGTGAAAAATTATTCATTATCCAATTCCGTAGATGTTTTTCCATGTTCTCGTTCACTCTCTTCATTTATAATCATCAAAACTTTAAAAACTTCAAAATCGGATGTGGTTTTTCCTGGTGAAACACATCATATGAACTTTGGTTAGACTATATTTAATGACATGTACAAAAGAATCCGCAAATTATACAATTATTTTTGCTTGCACTATCAGAATGAAAAGTTATGCTCAAGTTAAAAAAAAAAAATAGAAAAAATGCTACAGGAAGAACTGTACTGTTCCTTTTCTCTTATGTTCATATGATTCCGTTTGCTCGTAGGAAACACAATCATCAACAACAACCGTTTTCATATAATGGATAATAAATTAGATTGTTTTCCCGAAATTTTCGTTTTGCCTTTTTTCGCCGTATAGCGAAATTTAAGTATGCATAACGGAACGAGATCATAGCCAAATAAATTCGAAATCCCTAATGTTATTTGGTCTGAAGCATACGGCTGAAATGGTGAACAATGAGCCACCAGAAACTATTGTTTCAGCCCAACATATAAAAGAAATCCATTCCCCCAAGTGCTTTGTCTCGTTTGCAATGCATTAAAAATGGAACAAATGAAGCAATAGAGTTTCATTCCACTAATTCTTAGACCACAGTAACCGGCTAATTCAACTGAAATGTTTGACAACCATCTAACCAATTCAAATTCGAAAGTCAGAGACAAATAGTCCGAAATATATTTGATCGATTTGACTAAATTTTGAAGCATTCGCATAAAATAAATATTTCGATAGATTTATCGAGTGGAAACTATTCTAAAAGACTCGAGAAAAAAAATGGCATAAATAAAAATAACATGAAACAGTATTTTTAATTTGATTTATTTACATATATATTTGTTAAGACATATCTTCGGCCTTCGGTGACAGTACAAACCCTAATAAATAATTTCAATTTCATGGGAAAAGATAAAAAAATAACTCTATTTATGTATTGATCGCGGAATATTTCACATGGATTTGCCCTTTTTATCAGCCATATTCCCAAGTTATATGCGATTTGTAGTTAGATTACAAAAACGAATCCAAATAAAATCCAATTAGATTAATTATTCAAGTAATCTCAGTTAATTACTTAGAAAATAAAATTATTAATGGATTTTATGCTATAAAAGTGTGGCGCACACAGCTTAAATAAATCACTTTTCTTATTTTTTCGCTTTTTCGGTGCATATTGTAAGATCACTGTTCTTATTACAATTTACATTTTAAAATAATGAAAACCATTTTCTTAAGTATATTCTGGTGCTGTGCGAAATCCTCATCGCGTTTTTTTATAGTGGCAAAATCTTTTCTTTTTTTTTTTGTGAACAGTTACTTTTTTTAATGACAAAAACTTTTTCAAATTCATCGCTGTTTTTTCAACAGACAGAAACAATAAAAAAAAAACGGGTAGAGATTTAAGTTGAAAGAATAACGGCAAACTCCGAAAACAAATGCTCACAAAATTTGCATATAAAAGTTCGCATTAATTTTTGTTTTCGTCTATATCTGTTTCTTCGATATGAATGACTCCATTTGCTGCAACGTCATTCGCACTGTGTGAATCGCTGATTTTTTTCCTTTACTGTTATTTTGTGTTCGCTTTTTCTGGTGGCTTATTTAATTTTGTGCTTCGTTTGTTATCTGTTTGTTTACATCATCTCAAGCCCGATACAAAACAAGTTGAAAAATTTGCTGTGCTTTCAAAAGCGACTCTTAGTAGCTGTACAAGTGGATTTCTTGTGAAATCAGCAAACAACAATAACAACTATTTATATTTATGAATTAATTTAATTTAAAATACCTGGTCGGTTGTCATGGATAACCAGACATTTCTGCAACGGCAAAATAATATTACCCGCAATCTTTTTTCTTCATCTTGTGTGCTTATGTATATTAAAAGTGAATGAAAAGAAAATGCTTTTTCAAGCAACAATAGAAGCACTGTTGAAATAGATAATTGTATGAAAATCTATTGGTCTTACAAATTAGCTTCATTATCAATTTTTCGGTGAATTGTTTGACAGTCAGCATCGGAAAAACTTTGATTGAAGTCAAAGCACAAAAAACGTTATATACACACACACCGACGTATTCAAAATTAGAACTTCCTATTGCGCATATAACCTTTCATGTTCCAACTGTACTTGATTTTGTTTGCCATCCATTTTGCTCCGGGAATATTTCCCGGTGGTCGATATAAAAAGATATTCGTTTGCTTTAAGCTATTGAATGTTTTTATAGGATTTTGCAAATAGTTTGCTCAAATTTATATTAACATTGGCATATTCAATACGAAGAAAAATCATTCGAATTGCTGGATGTTTGCTCAGAAAATTATAACAAAAGTCAGAAATGACCAGGAGTGCTGGAAAATTTTTCAATTAATATGCATTTTAAATTAGTACAAATTAGCATTTATGTTGAATTCATTCCTTGTAATTATATTGCGTGTGAATGCCATTTTTCCGTCCGTTCGCGTCAACAAAGAAGAGCAAAACATACATTTTTATTTAATTGGGTATTTTGTCACAACGAATACAAAACGAAGAGGAAAAACTGAGCCAAACATGTCCGACGCTGAGATCATTTTGCGAATTCATAGCTATTTATCTCTACTATGTTTTGCCGTTTTTTGGGTTTTATCTTTTTTTCGCCTCAGATATTTTCCAAAGCGTATGCATGAAAATTTGCTCATAGTGCTTGGACTTTAGCAATTTTTGATCTATACAATGATGTCTATGTATACAGTGACTACTTTTGCTTGGGGGAGTCCTTTAACACTAATTTTTCATCAGCGTTTTCACAAGTTGGTAAATGTTTGTTCATGGCAATTTGTCAGTTGAACAAACCGGTTTTCCTTTTTATCGCACTGGATAACCATACATCAAACGCTTAAATCACCACATGAAGAAAAGCGTGGAATCATAATACCAGATGAATGTGCATTTCTCTGCTACCAACTTGACGCGACAGAACAATGTTGTTTATACAATATACATTTACATAGACATGTAAAGAATTGAAGGACCAAACGCTTTGCATTGCTGTATGGCACATTTGAATTTTGACTTTTACCAATTTATCCACTTATCCCAAAGCATTACGACGCAAAAAAATGTTGTGAACGTGTTTGGAAAGCAATGTATGTGAAAGATGTGGCATTGAAAAACTAGACGGTCTTTTTGGAAAATGTTCATCGAATCATGGCAACATCAAGAAAGCAAACGTATTTATTTATTTTAACCATACATACAAGGATGGATGTAATCACTGGTGACCCTCCTTAAATCTGCAGAACTCACGGTCAACAAAAACCAATGTGGAAAGTTTACACTAGATATAATGAAGTGAGAGTTTTTTATCTCTTTACTGCATAACACGCACCTCCCCACTAACTTTCGCCACAGTTCCCATGTATGATGTTTATTATATCCAAAGAAAGAATGTTTTAACGGACCGAAAATGCTTTATATGCATCACAAACGAAGATGGCGAACGAAAAATAACACAAAAAGAACCATCCATTTCCTAAATATTATATTTCTCTGTTTCATTATGTTTATTAAGTGAAATAGATGGTCAAAAAGGGTTTATTTGTGTGTGATTAATGAAGATAAATTCCTTTCTGACTATATTTAGCGAAATGTGAGCACTCGTCTTCTATACTCGCACATTTAAATGGATTTATTTGGTATGTTCTTCTATGACACGTCTCCATACTGAGTATGCTGAACGAGAATGCTGGATTGAGCCTAGTTTCGTACATTTTCGTAGCTGTAATAAGATTGGATTTTCATTTTTATTAATTGATGCTATTATATTTTATTATTATTATAATCATTGGAATTAGATTTGGGCCAAATCTTCATCACCAAATTAAACGGAAAATCTAGATGTGATTGGTTGACAAATTAAGTTAGTGCCTCAAGAGTCAATAAAATATATTACATACTCAACATTTATGCCCATTCAACATCTTAAATTTTCATTATCGGAAATGAAGTATGTAATAAAACGAAGACAAATAAAGTTCACAAGATGCGAGAAACAAAAGCCAATTGCAAGTTTGCGTAAAATAGACATTTCCTGAGGAAGAATTTTTCGTATTTGACAATTTTCAACATTCCTACGAATGCAAAAATGTTCATGAACACATTATGTAAATTAGTACTTTATTAAATTCTTACCATTCTCATTGAGCCAGACAGCGACATTCCATTGAATCACAAGTTCTTTCATTTTAAACTACTTTGGTTTAGTTTAAGTATGTACACACGGTACATGTTCATTATCGAATATATGTATATCATTTTCATAGACAATATTCAGTGTGTTTGGCACTTATGCATGCATAAGCTTCTTATCGCTCTTTGTATATTGATGTCTACAAGAAACAGTGATAATTAGCAATATTCAACGTACAAAGAGATAAATCCGATGAGCTTTTTACATGTACAAAATGTTTGTAAAGTAAACACGGTACAAACGGAATTTATGTAACAACAATAGGGAAAAAGTGTTTTCGCTTGGGATCGCATAAATCACGGTTTTTACGATTGCCTGCAATGCTATATACCCAACCAATTAACCTGAATAAGCTACGTCGAATAACGTATCAAATCTGGCCTGAAAACAAACTTTTGTGCCGTTTTTTGAATAAAAAACTATTTTCATTTTATTTTGAACGAAAGCATGATAAAATTGAAATAAATCTTAATTATTGCAAGCAGCAAGAATTTATGGCGTCACGCATTTAGTTTTTCAGTAAATTCTCTCTCTCTCTCTCTCTCTCTCTCTCTCTCTCTCTCTCTCTCTCTTTCTATCAGTTAAATGATGAAAAAAACTTTTGAAAGCATGCGGTGAACGAAAAGTGCGAAATTCGCACGTTGTCTTTCCATCTCAATGGTTTTTCGATAGAATTCCACGTTTTGTGGGACATACACAGCATGCGCAGCACTAGCGATAATATCATGCTGAACTGGTTTTGGCATCGAGACGGTAATTTCTTTGCCCATCCTTCAAAATTTGCATGAATTATGCGAAAACACGAATTTCGCCAGCTCCTTATGGTTGCTGAAACCAATTAACATCTTCTTGCGCCCAGTTGCTCGTTGAAATGATACCATAATACGAATAAATTTTCCTCCAGCCACCTGAGCTCACATTTTTCTCTTCTATACATCTTCTTTGAGCTTATTCACGCACGATATCAAAAAAAAAAAAAACGAAATCATTTCCATAGTTGTTAACTTTTCCAAGCTTCTGATGTGGTGGGACTATCATGGAATAATATTTTAATTTATATATTATACATACACATATATTTCAAATGATTGACCGTGTCTTAAAATTTCTGCCACAATAATCTTTTGAATAAAAATGGATCACACGTAATTAGACGAGATGAAAAGAAATACATCCGCACTTTTGTACAGCTTACATTACATTGATGGTTAATATACTGACTACAAATACATTCATATTCTTTGTCGAAATCGCCAAATATCAAAAAATTGCCTTTAAACGCTTTTTAAATGTTTTCCACAGAAAGTAAACACATAGTAAAAGAAACTATGCGTCAATCATAATAACATAGCAAAGTTTTTGCTTAAGTTATACATTAACTTTGCTATTTTCCATTGACAAAAATACACAAATTCTGTTGTTTTTGTTTTTTCATCCTTTCGGTAGTGAAAATAAACACATTCGTATGCATAATGAAACAAAAATATTGAGAAAATTTATGTGGGAAAAAATGGTGATACCAAGCTCGTGCCTAACTTTTTAATAAAATTGTTCGATTTCTTCGAAGCAAAAAGTTGTATAAGAGGAAGTTGTTACATTGCCGCTGGTTGCAAATGCAACAACATCTCCCCCATAGACGAAATGCGAGACAATAAACTATGTGCAACTATGTGGCACATTTTGGTCATTGTGTGTGTTCACTTATCCGAAAATGTCGAAAGAACCGTGAAAAGGGGGACGCGATACGAGTGAAAATAAAGCACATAGCTCATTCATTTTCATACTTTAAATTGCAAAATTATAAATGCAGCAAGTGCAACCGACCGACACACTCTCATACTCGTGATGGCGCAGAGTATCGCTGTACATAGAACGTTATTTGAGTGCACCAGTAAGTTTTTTTTATTATTAAAATTTCGTACAGTGTTTGAAACAGCATGCTCTTCTTCATTTTGAAATAATTTTCCCACTGACTTCACCCATGCAAAGTGACAAAAATTAAATAATCACGCACAACTATTTACATACTCAAGACTTAACGCTGCACTTATCACCCAAATATTACCAATTCATATGAACGGGCACTGTAGGTTGTAACGAAGCGAGTAAGTGGAAAACAAAGACCTTTAAAAAAACTTTAATGTGAAAAAATGTCCAAATAGATAATATGTAACAGTATATTTTGAACTGTACTGCATAAATCAAAGAGTCTATATCGAAATATTCACAGTGAATGGAAAATTAAAATTTTTGCAAAATTAAAATAAAATTCTTTGAATGAAATAAAGTGTTAAAATTTGCTAGCAGACTAAATGATTCAATCTTCCAAACATTATTGCTACGAAACTTCAACTATACATTCACTATAAATATTAGTTTTCGAAACATATGAAGCAATGATATTTCGGTGAAATGTAGTACATGTATAACCAACATATGAATGCGTCAACATGAAAACAAGTGTTTTACCGAATAAGACTTAGAAGAAAGCTATAAAAATCTGTGTCGTAAAGTGAAATGGAGCCATAGCTTAAGCTTAGTGTATTTAAACATAGACCACAAAGTATAGAATATAAATAGATCCTTTCTTTGACCTAATACAAAGCATTAGATTTCCCCATGGATTTCAAACCAAATGGTCAGAAAAGTAAGATTCTCGACAAACTTGAACAAAATACACAGCCACACAAAATTCTAGCCAAGAGAAGAAAAAATTCATTTTCAATCTAAAAGTCTTAATATTATAGTGTGCATGAATATAGCTGTTATATCTAACAAAATGTATTAAAGGTATTCTTTTTTTGTAACATTGGAATATAGCGTGTGGTATAACGGACAGTTAACGAAACCCTCATATGATTTGTGTGATGAGATTACATGTAAGTTGCGTCGATAAAAACGCAGATAGCATTTATGGACCGAACGTTTTGTGATTCCAAATGCTATTCCTTTTTCCTCAAACCAATGGAAATAATGATTTCTGGATGTGGAATTCTACATAAAACGAATAGTAAAAACTTGAGAATGAAAATGTAAAATAAAAAGACGTGTGAAAAATATAGTTGCTTTTCACTAGATACGTCATCTTTCGTTGTTTATATCCATTGAACATTAAAATGCCTCATTTTATCACCGCCAAACGACGTTTACTACCAATTCTCCTAATTGATTGAAGTTAAAATCGAGTTCAATGTGTGCGTCCCAGCGTGTCATCGGTACTTTATCAAATAGTTAATACAATATAGTTTACTAGCTATTTAATTTTATACTGATCGCCGTGTAATGTTTTCTTGCTTACACCATAACTATGACCGCATGCATTTACCATACGTGCACCAAACCACACCGAATAACACAAAAAACGGAGAATCATGGTCGTCGTCGTGGTGATACGCTATTCGCTATATATTCGTCGCATACTATCTATATCTCTATTATGTGGTAGGTTAAGCAAAATGGTTTTACCCAGTAGACAGTAGTAATGTAATAGTTTTACATTTTTCCTCGTTTTTCCATTGGTGTTGGCTACATGCACAGTGGAATTTACTATGACTCTACTTGCATTTAAAATATACATCTCTCAATTGATGTAGCATCCCATGAAACGATTCGGAATGTGTGCGGATATCTATTGTATTTATTTCTTAATTCATTTTCAAAAAAAGAATGCTCAGTGTTTGGTTGGACAATTTATTTCAAATATGTGCTCCAAAATGCATGGTTGTTCAACACAGTTGAGAAGAGAAAATTTCGAAAATTAAATGCAAAGCAGTGAAATTGCTCACTGGCCAAAACTAATTAATTTTCCAATGTGCGGTCATTAGTACTCCTCATAGTGATCCACCGCCTTATGATGCTTAAAACTTAAACCTTAAATGAGAAAATTCAGATGAAAGTTGTAACTTGATTGGAAATGATTTCCCCCCATTTGTCGTGACTTTTAAATAAAATCTGAGCAAAAAAAGCATCAAGTTCCTCAAGCAAGTGCATGCTTTGAATGTTTTATAAATTATTGCACTATAAATGAATTTCAACCGACTTAAGATGAATTGGATGAGGTGGTCACATCATACTTATGTCGAGATTTTTCTTTCAAAATTTCAATACCGCGTATCTATTTTTTATTCGAACATTGGAACGTTCAAACAGGTTTTTTTTCATTACTACCTTGAACGAAGCACTTGTTGGAAAAAAGCATTTGTTTTTCCGTTTGCTTTCAAAATCACATGATGTATAATAAAGCGTTAGCAGCACAATGTGGATACGTGTAAGCCCAAACACAATGAATCAACATGAATTTAACAAACTCGAGACAAGAAATAGTGTCTGTATTATATTTATATACATTGGTCGGCTGAATGGAATATTCCATGAAGTCATGCGCATGAAATCAGCGAAATATTTTGAAATATTTCCATGGAGTCGGTACGAAATTGATGTGGTGTTCCCCTTCGCTGGAATTACAAATTTCATTGAACATTATCCGCAATGAAAAGATTTCATAGAAACAAGGAATTCAAAAAGTACGGCGAATTCGTGTTCGTTGGAAAAGTGAATGCGCACAGGAAAGAATTTCGTTTCGATTATGTGTCAGCGGAGCACACAGCATATGGATAGAGGCGAAAACCAAAAAAACAAGACAAACATTGCGAATTCCATCCAGCATTCATGATCACATGCAGATTGAGTGTTGTGCACTTTTGCTCTAAATTCACACAGTAGTGATTCGGTTGATGTCAATGCGGCCAAACCTCATGTTCATACACGCTCCCAATTGTTTTAACAGTTCGAAAGCATTTTCCCGATACCATGTTATTCTCGTTATATCTGTTGAATTAAATCAAAACTGTAGTAATCAAGATTCAATCCCTTACATGTGCGATTGAATTGAGATCTAAGTGAAAATCGTAGGCAAGAAACATTATTTTTCAAATAAAAAAAAAACTGAAAAGAATTTCTTTTGAATCGTGAATCTATTCGTGTTGATATTTTAAATTGAAACTTTCAGTGACATTTTTTCCGTAAGAATCCCAGTTAATTGGGATTGCAAAACAGTTGTATTGTGAAGAGAACTGAAGAAAAAGAGAAAAAAGTGCGATTATGCAAAATCGTAAAAAAATACATCGAGGTGTTTAATTGGATATTGTGTAAAAGAATTGATGACAAAATGCAATGTAGATCGATTTTTAAGTGAAAAAAAGTTACGAATAATAACAAAAGCTGATAGCAAATACAAAGAATAAAACAGATTTTTTTGAAGAGAGAAATCGATTTTCAGTTGGCACATTCATTATTTCACATTGTTAAATATATATTGAAGCCGGGCGCATCAATTTTGTTGGAAAATATTGCACACATTTAAATCGATAGTGTGAATAAAGAACAAAACATAAAAATACTGGATGATGAAACAATAGATTGTAAAGTACGTATACATAAAAGTTATCAATTAAGCTGATGGTTCATGTAATTTTGATCAATCATTCGTGAACTTAGTTTCTTGTTAGTTACGATCGCATTTGTTTTGACACATTGTTTTAAATTCCCGCCCATGAGTACAAACTAAAGTTGAATGATTAAGTGTGCAAAATATAACTAACTGTATTAGAGTGTCCCAAAGGTGCTGAAGTTGAAAGTTTTGGTTTAATGAATCCTATCTCTATTCTACTTGGCATTCATTTTTATTAGCTTCAAATAAATCCTTTCGAAAATATTATTTCTTCAAATTAAATCATTTTATTTTTTATCATTAAAATACGAAACTACTGATGCTTCAACTTGTACAAATAAAATCCATGAATTTGTTGGACTAAGTGTTTTTAATTTTTACAACAGTGTTGGTTGTTTATCTGTTGTAAACAGATAACAATGTTACTTTTTTTTTGCAAATACCCAAATCGAACGACAGAACATGATTTCTCTTATTCCGTTTTTGTATTGGATAAAACAACGAGAAAAGATTCAACCATTTTTTTGGGTGGCAAAAATACTCAAATTTGAGCATGCACACTCGTGTTTACTTCGTAAAATTAAATTCCCTTTTCCGTTATGCCAATCAATGTGATTCAAAAACAGATGTTTATAAGATTTATACACTTCACAAATACCAGCTTAATACTGTATAAGAAGCATCTCATTATGATCAAATTATTAATATGCTGCTCACCATACCAAATCGTAATTTCTTTTGACAGATTTTTTTGTCATTGTTTCTCTGAGCGCTTGTCATCATCAAAATCGCTTCTTATTATATACTTTTTTCTTGTTTTGACATTAATATGTTTCCCCAATTCCGTTGAAAGATATTACAAAGCACATAGTCTAATGGAAATGAACTTTCTTTTAAATCTGAAAACATATCGCTCAATAATAAAAAAAAAAACATAAAAACTACCCATGACTTCATTTTTGTATTCTCTGCCATTTTGTCTATTTGTAAATAAAAATAAATTGAAATAAAATTGAATTACTTTGAGAAATATATGCATGCGTTGTGAAAGTGCTTTATTTTTCTGCTCTATTCTATCATTTGTTTCGGAGTTCATAAAAACGCTTGGGAATACAATTTCGAGTACAAGCAAAAGCGAACAAAAATGTATAAAATTGATGCGGAATATGCAAAAGAAACAATTAATTTTGTTCCACTGTCAGTTGTAAGCATGTGATTACAACAATAACACATGTTTCTTTCAGATTTACTATTTTTAAGACGATTTTTTTCTTCGCCTCAACCTTTATAACCAGCTCAGCTTTTGCTTATACTTCAGGAGTTATTCTGATGCATTCAATATGTCTTTATTTCTATTTTCTACGGTTGTTCACACTGATCGTGTCATATTGCTGAGTTGAGCCAGCATTTCGTCGATGAATAATACAAATCAAATAACAAATGTATTTATATTGAATACGTGTGAAATGATGTTACTCACATCACATTCTTCATCGAATAACTTATTATTTCCCTTTTTCTTTCAATTGCCACTTGGAATTCATTTTTTTCTAACACGCTTTGTCAGCTGATGCTAAATTCTTTTATTTAATCAGACCGTACCCTTTTCCACTGACGAGAGAAAAGAAACTGACATAAAACGAACTTAATATTTTCTTGTGTCGTGTGTGTGTGCTAAAAGCGTAGAATTTTTGAAACAGCTATTACACCGTGAAATCAATACATATAAGCAAAATGTTGTTTAATGGACTTGTCAACGATATTATACTTAATGCGTTTGACTGTTTATTAATTATAAAAGCAATTATATGATACTTGCTTTTTTTATTGAAATTGTAATTCTATTAACGCAACACTTGGTTCATTTATTGGATAAAATGTTGAATTTATTGCCAGATGAAAGCAAACTCATACGCCCAGGGTTCAACGGCAACGCAAGGGCCGCAAGGGCAATCTTTGTAAGATTTATGAGTTGTGTTGAATTATTTTTTTGTCGAGCATAAGATATGTACTTAATTTCAACGAAATGAAAAAAGAGTCTGCGAGTTCAAGTGGCTAAATAGAGCAAAAACATAATTTACTTGGCAAGTTGAACTTGCTACATTATGCGAATTAATCAAATCATCTAACGAAATTTGAACATATATAAGATACACTTACGCACGACTCACATTATGTATTACAGAACATCCGCTCCGAACAATTTTGAACAACAGCCATAAAATCAAACGCTGTTAGAGCAAGGCATTTAATATATCCATTTAATTTGTGTAAGGAAATATTTCGTCGAAAAATAAATATAAGGCCAAGCGAAAAAAATGAGCCTTTAGCTTTCTTCATTTAACTAAGTTATCAAAATTCATTTCAACAAAGCAAATTTAGGCGTCAAAATATGCTAGTCTGATCGTTAAATATTATTAATTTATTCAAAATATTTCTCATTCCCTTTTTCGTTTGACGCTGTCTATTTTGAGTCAAATATAAAACAGAGTCATCTTTTTCAGTTCACAAATATGCGGACTGGTGTGAAAATAAACTCTGGGCAAGCACTGGTTAAATTGCAACCATATGGAACTATTATAATATTATTATTATGCGCTTAGAGCTATCAAATATTTTATTAGAAAATATTTGGATATTTGACACAAATGAACGTTGGCGACGCAGTTATATCCATCAAATCCATTTCAACACAATTCATTTTCAAGCACATGTTGTTTTATAAGCGGATAGTTTCGCATCGCCAAAATTTAAACTACTTTTTATAGTATTTATCTCGATAAATGTTTCAAGAAGCTAGAAATTTATTCGCAATATTAAATAATCAAAATGAAAGAATCATTTTTTGTATTTTGAATGCTTATTTCTTTTAGTAAACATAACACATAAGTTTTCTTTGAAACGATTTTGCAAAAACTTTGTAAAATTCACTTTGATTGATGAACAGTTTAATTAGTAAGATCGGCCAATTAAGGCAATGTTGATTTTTCCTGTTTTTTCTACAAAAAACATTCTAACGAATTGACTTAAATAAGAAATGAAAAATACTTTTCAGCCTCTTTGCCATCGTTAAAAGCTTACGGAATCTTTTGCAATGATCAATATCGAAACTTGCGCGTTTTGCACTCAAGTCAAATTAGTCAAATCAGGCGTTCTGCCACTGAAATTTGCAACGCGTGTCTATTTTTCATTGAAGCTAACTAGAATTACAAGCTGCATATTTTTTTATTCGGTTGACGTCTGAACACCCATACATAAAAAAAAATCCGTCGAGATTCGTCGGAAATCTCGAATAAAATTCATTATCATCACCATGATAATACTGCTGCTTCGTCAAATCCTGAACGGAAGAAGAAAATGAGCAATGTGAAAAATGAAGAAGTAAAAAATGAATTTGCAAAGAAAAAAAGTGACTAAAAAATACGAAAAAAAATAAGAACAATTTGCGTTTAATGAGCACACAGCTTGAGGTGACGGCCAACGCTATCCACATCAGCTCCAATGTCACGGCAACTTTTTAACTTTTTTTTTGTGCGTTTCTTCGCTAATATTTGCCGTTGGTTCAACTTCATTTCGTTTTATTTTCAAGTATGATTTGTTTTAATTATTTTGTTCGTCAATTTAAATACATACATTACATATCTGTATAATATTACAATGTGAAAAAATCTTACTTTTAACGTTTGCAACATTTCATTTTGCAGGATAGGTCAAAACGTGTTGAATGAAACATTTCATCACATTTTATTGCCATACATTTTATATTTATCAATCATAGCACACAAAAATTATATCATATTCAAAAGAAAGCCCACAAATTACTGTATTTGTGTGGAATATCCACCGAAAAAAGTTCAAAAATGACATTATTTTCATGTGTAAACCGAGTTGATTCTTTGTACTGATTTTATCATTTTCAGGTGTACATATGCACACCCAAACAAACACGCATGTATCTCTTTGAAATTCAATTCTTGTTCAACGGGTTCATAATTTTACCGTTGAACACATTCCATTGCCATTGAGTCAAACCACTAAAAATGTGAATTATTTACATGACATGGGCTATTTAAGTTAGCCCAAGCATTGCGGTCGTTAAGCGCACTTTTCACGTTTGATGTGGTGTGATACCGTTGTATATATTCTTGATTCGGCCAATATCTATGCGTTGGGTAACGTACAGGCATACATGTATATTTATTTTGTGGTTGTTATCGGTTTTTGGTATTTTCGTAAATACCAAAGCAGACTCAACTCTCCTCTCCGGCAACAAAATATTTTGCAACGATTTCAAAGTGTGACATGAATTACGGTAATTCATATAACAGCAACAAATTAATGACGCTCCATTTATCATACGATAATTGTAATGGTCAGTATATTTGAAGCCACATTTTAAAGCTATGTTGATGCAAACATAATCAAAAATCTCTATTACATTTTTTCAAAGGGTTCTTTTTATCATATGTGTGTTAGATAATATAGATAAGACATTTGAGATCAAATTTTGACTTATACTTCTCGTGGGAATGGGTTGCATGATTATGGAATAGGAACATTTTTATCGCTTGATGTTTGTGCAACCCAAATTTGGTTATTGTCAAATGAGGTTTAGATTTTATTAGATTCTACATATTTTCATAATTGATAAGAAAACGCCAGAATATTACCATTTTCAAGTTCTTCAAGTTGAAATGAATTCAATGGAAAATCATCTTCAAGTAATTGTGATATAAATTACAAAACCCCTAATTACTTTACCACCAGTACTGCATCAAACTTAATTACATTCCGAATATTTATGAGATTCCATTTTTATATTCAAACTTATATTTGGAGTGTAAAGTTTCAGTTTCCTTTTTGACCTTCTTTGATACTGTTTTTTTTTTTTGCAATATTTGTAAAATTGTGATCCAAATCATTTTCCAAAAACTTTATGTTTCCCACTGATAGGCACAGAGAAATGGATTTCGGTATATCGTTTTTTCTACATTACTTGGTGTCACCGCTTGCGTATCATTTTCGTTGGTAATTTATCATCTTTCATGATACTTCGAATTCACTTAATCATCGTTATCAAAACTGTAGACGTTTGCATATCGTGACTAAATAACGGTGAAAACTTGAAGGTAAAGAGGGTGCCGATTTCCCACAAAAAATGTTGTTCGCCGCCTCTTTATTATATGTATGTTAAAGACAAAGTTTAAAATTTATTCAAACACCAAGAATCAAAAAGAGAAAAACAATTTTCTGCGGTTCCAAATATGCTCCTATCAATAACATTCACATAGATACCGAGGGGGTACAGCAGAGCTGGGCACGAACATCAATGTCCGACTGTGATCTGTCGTTCGTGTGCGTTTTTTTCCTTTTTTGTGATCGGTCGTACGTTCGTTGAAGTTATTAATGGTCGGTCGGTCGTTCGTAAAAATTGAAATGTTCGTTGTGTGCGTTTATTTATTTAAATATTTTTTTCTTTAAATTTGTCCAATTATAAATTATTTAACAAACCTGATTTTACAATTTTGCTTCGAACATCCGGACGTCCGGGCGTGTTCGGTGTTCGATCGCACATACGAACGAACACAACGAACATTTCAATTTTTACGAACGACCGACCGATCATTAATGATTTCAACGAACGAACGACCGACCACAAAAACATATTTTTTCAATGTACGAACGAACGACCGACTGTTCGTGCCCAGCTCTGGGGTACAGCAAATAAATTCAACAAGTCTCATGTTGAAGCACATTATAATCATCATTATTAGTTACCAAAATGTCTGATTTCACGAACATTTACAAAACTATTGCTAAGAGGGAGTTTTTTGAGTGAAAAAAAAAAAAATATTTGTCATATTTTAATGTTCTGATTTCCGATGTATATTTAAAGAATTTTATTATAGTACCTACGCTATGTCATGTTAGAAGACAAGGTGCTTTGATATGTGAGAAGATTGATAGAATGAAAAGAAGTAAAGAGCACACACTGCTTATACTTGCCAATTCAAAGGTAGCAAAATTCAAATATAATATTTACTTTTGTTTGATACAAAAAGGAGAAATTTGCTTTTGTGTTGTTGGACTCGTTATGTTGCTGATATTCTCTTGTTTGAAAAGTGGGAAGCCAAACAAAACTTTTTTGTTATCGTGCTACTATTCTTTTACGTTAAAATTCACTTCTATTGTTGTCACCACTGTGTGTAGACCTTAGTACATACTATCTACTACACTCACACATTCGATTTGCGTACGTAAAGAGCAAATATGTGTTCCGATCTAACATTCTCTCCTCACACACAACACATATACACATTCAAATGCCGCAATGTCATTTCCAAATCCATACGTTAATGTATTTTAAATGGAGATAAAGTCAAACAACTTTTTGTTTCGTTTGAGTTTTGAATTAATTAAAAATGTCACTGATTAAAAAAGAAAATATCAGAAAAAACCTCGAACAAACTTTTTATCTGGAATATGAGTCATATATGACACATACAATGATGTCAGTTTGAACCACGGCACACCAACACAATTGTTCATAATGGTTGTCAAAAACGATTTTGTCTCTTTGTCGCTATCGGTGAAAGTTCTATTGCCTTTTAAAATATATTCAACAAGCATATTATACGAATCGATGCAACTGAAATTTTAACCAATGTTAAAGGGGCTATTTAAATTACCTGTTGTAATATAAGAACTGAGCTAATATTTGAGGAAATATACAATGGATATACATTGGTATCGCAAATGGAGAATCATTCGAATGTTATGAGTTGAAATTTGAATAAATCGATCTTTGGAGACAATATGATTTTTATTAAATTCAGACAACTTTCAACAAAACAGAATATGTCGGTCAGAAACTCTAGACAAGAAAAAAAAAAGATTGTATACACAACATTCCAATATATGAAATGTCAATCTCAGATAGATCTTGGAACAATGCTTATAGCACTCAGTCAATGTTCAAACTCCATATTTCCTATCATTTGTATTTATATTAAGTTGTTGATGGTTCAAATCACTCGCTCTCACAGTTCACATTGGCATGAGCTGTTTGTAAGGGTATTCAATGTAAAGCATTCATAGCGATGGTAAATAATGTGAAATACAGATAGTCTAAACACTCTCTCTGGTGCAAGTTGAGTGTATGTGAAATAGTACCACTATATGCATGACGATTTTGAGCAGAAATATCGGATGATGATTTTACTATGGCTGCTGCTAACTGAATCAGCACTGAATAACAGCATAACAGATAATTATTTGGGTTTTCGAGTGTTTCATACTGTTATTATGGTGAATAAGCGAGGAAAAGGGATAGAACGTTCAGTGAAACTGTGCTTTCAAGTGGTATCGAGACCGAAAAACGACTAAACCTACAGTATGGTGTTGAAGGTGTGGTATATATGCTTGAGTTTGTGCATGTTACGATTGAAGAGTCATGTATAAATGGCTTTTGCTTTTGGCACTAACCAATCCCAACTAATGTATGAACACGCTAAATTATATAGAGTAAAAGAGAAAGAGAGAGAGAGAGTATTGTCATGCCGCACACATCCACACACACACAAAATACAAAATGATAAGAAGACAATAGCGCAAAAAGCCAGAAGTGTGTTAAGAGTGCAGCAGGGAAAGAGAGTGAATATGACAGCTCCAACACAGCCATAATCATACAACAAGCGGCGATTTTAAAAGCTTATTAAAGAATAGTTTATCATCACATGGCTTGTAATAGATGCCAGAATTTACATGCAGATATTGTGTGTATGCACGCGCGCGCTCGTCCGCTCACTCACTCTTCTGCTCATCGAATTATAATACTACATCACTTTTTTTTCTTGTATATGCTGGATTTTGCATTGCTTCTTCGTTTAACTTGCAGAGATGCATTAAATTCGGTAACGAGCAGCTGTTTGTGATATTTATGTCCTCTGGATAATCGATTTCCGGCATAGTGCAAGACAACCAGTTTTTGTGTTCACCATGTGAAAAGATTTCCCCAAATAAAATAAATTTCATATAATATTCACATGCGGAATTTTTGCGCTCCGATTCCGCTCGATGCATTAAACACATAAATATTCACTATCTTGTAAAC